>NC_025704.1:18649140-18655323 GCF_000633955.1 Camelina sativa
GTGAGATGTCTGTCTTTAGCTCTTTCTTCGCTTACTCCCACGTCAGGTTTGAAGAACCGAACCTTCTCCTTCTCTTAGAGTCTTTTCGTACGATACGCGGTTCAATAAAGTGCACAATAATAAGGATACGGATCATTCGGATATGTTTAATTTATATTCAAACAAAAACGTATCATGAATTTGATTACATCACTTATCATGGAATTTGAACTATATATATCCTATAACTATTACAACTTCAGTATACTGTAGACTGGGTATTTTTCACCGTGTCTGATTTAGAGTTTCCAGTAAATCTTGAATCTGTGAAAAACACCAGTGACCAAACCCCAGAAGAGAATCTCCGCGATAAGGACATACATAAGCACACCAACTCTTCTTGAATGCCAAACTCGGATAAAAACATGCTCCCGTATCCAATTTATCTAAAGCAACAGGTGTTAGTAACTTAGTATACATCAATTGGAGTAGTAGTGTTAAAAGACGAAGAAAGAGCACAGTGAGGCCCAGTTCAAATATCTACCAGTGTACTGTGCGGGTGGCGATAGTACCAACCATTGAAGAAAGCAGCCAACATGCCTTCAGCTCCCATCACGTAAACCAGCATTGCGTTCATGCCTATCCATTTTAGAGGCAGAAACATGAGTCTCCACTCTAATATATCGACCTGCAAAATCCCAAATCAACAAAAACCAATGAATCTGTTTTGTCCAAAAGTTTGTCATCATGACAAACGTCTTTAGTTGTCGTCGATGTAGTGGAGCAAGAATTACCAGTGAATACAAGGAAGAGAAGACGAGCGCCGCTGCACCAGAGGTCACGCATATGTAGCTGAAACTGTAGAGTTGTTTGTTTACAGGCATCACTGCAAAACATTTTTGAGTTTGTTATATATGTTAAAGAGAAGAGACTGTTTTGAGTTGGATGGATCAAAAAGCGAAGTGTTTCTTACAGTGGGTGAAATGCAGGGTAAGCCCGAGAGTAAGGAGAACAAGACCAGTGGAGACCCAATGTTTCAACCGAGCTGAATGGCCCTGAAAAATTTGGTAATGTTTGAAATGATGATATTCAAAAGCCAAAACGGTGATAGTTCGTCAGAGCTTGAGGTTTATGATTCATTTTAGTAAGTTGACCTCCAAGTGTAAGATGATATGTCCAAAATGGACTCCGATGATTGTAGAAAGAACAGCAGATATGGAGCTGCATAAGACAAGTTTCTGAGTGTTATAAACTTCTGAAGATGATGATCATAATGCTCGGTTAGTGATTAGGGTGACAAGATTAGACCTTAAGATTCCTTCAGGCTCAAATGGAGCACGGCACCATGACGGTGCATCTTGGCGTAAAGATCCATCATAAGGAGAATTTATGGTGCAAGCCTATAAACTCAAAAAAAAAACATTAGGATTGAGTCGATTGACATGAAACATATATAATTAGGATTGACACAAATCATTATGCAGTCTCAAAATTCTAGCATGTGTAGAATCTTCGGAGCGAGTGTGCTCAGTCTATAGGCAAGCACAACTACGTATATTGTACCTTGGATCGTTTCCACGCAGGACGTTGATACATATGATTAATCCCTAAAACTTGTCTGTCAACATATCCAACAGCATTACAGGGAGGGTTTAGCTTTCCTCTCACACCACATGATACCTAGGAAGGATTCCCAAAATTTCTTAATATCATCTGACCACTTTCACACAACCCTTAGTAATGATCACATAACATACAAACATCGAAAGACTTACGGATTGGATTTTCCCATAGAGAACGCTATCTTTATCATTGACAACAAACTCCCAGTCAGGAACGTAAGTTCCATAGATTGTAGCCAGATAAATCACGAGAACTGATGCACCAACAATCCTGTGAATGTACTAGAAACAAGATTAATCCGAAACTCTCGATCTGATTTTCATGAAATTTTAATTCTAGACTAACTCAAATGTCAGGTTTTACCAATGCCAATAATATGACTTGAATATTGAGAACCTCCCGGATGACAGATTCTCCTCATGTGAGTTCTTTGTGAAGATTTCAACCAATGCTACTACCAAGTAAGATAAAGCTATTCTCTACATGAAAACAGAAGACAAACATGAATCTTCTAAGTTACAATACATAAATACATAAAATGAAACATGAGCATGAGACAACACCTGAAGAATCCCACAAAACCTCATCATAGTCACATCAACACCATAGCTTAATCTATCAGGTGCATGAGAGAATCCACCTTCACAGCAAAAGAAAATAAAGTATGCAAATACATAAATGTTCAAAGTATCTACAAGGTTACAACACAAAGTTAAATTACCTTGCAATAGAAGACCCCAGAAGAGAAGCTTGCAAGTCCTAAAACCAACCTTCTTACAAGCTTCAATTTTGTTCGAAATCCTCTGAATATTGAGAATAGACACAGGTTTTGTAATTCAATTACTAAGCAGCAAACATCGGAACTCTGAGAGCTTACGAATTCTAAAATACTGACCTTTAAGGACAGAGCAATGGAGACGCCGACGATGAACAAAAAGAAAGGCATGACGAAATCAGCCAAATTGCAACCTTCCCATGGAGCATGAGCAATCACTGGCCACTCTCCTCCAGCGTCATCAACGAGAATCATCAACTGATTCAAGTAAGTAATTTTAAAAGAAAAAACTTGAAGTTCGAAAATTTCGCAGAAGTAAAGAGAGAAAGAAAGAAACGTACGGCGACGGTGAGGCCACGGAAGATGTCGAGAGAAGCAAGTCTTTGTCTGTTTCCGGCGAGGCTCCTCCGAGATGATGAAGCAGTATCATCTTCAGGTACGAGGAGTTGTTGATCTTGACTCTTCTTCTCCACTTCGGTTTTCGCCATTTTACCTCGACAAGCTCACACCATTAGCTCTCTACTCTACACTTTCCAAAAAAAAAAGATCACAAATTGCTTAACAGGCCGTGAGCTTATTAGTGGGCTGATTTGATAGCCCATTAACATTTTTTTATTAGGGTTTCTGTGTTTTTTAAAAAGCCGCCGACAAAACGATATATTAGGGTTTCTTCATCTGCCTGAGCTGCTCAAAACGAGATAGAGAGCAAAAGAGAGAGTCGCCGTCAAAAAGGTTGGTGAAAATGAAGACGATTCTATCTTCCGAGACGATGGACATCCCCGACAGCGTAACCATCAAGGTTCACGCTAAGGTCATCGAAGTCGAAGGACCACGAGGCAAACTCGTTCGTGATTTCAAGCATCTCAACCTCGATTTCCAGCTGATCAAGGACCCCGAGACCGGGAAGAAGAAGCTCAAGATCGACTCGTGGTTTGGGTCACGCAAAACCAGCGCATCCATTAGAACCGCTCTTAGCCATGTTGATAATCTCATCTCCGGTGTTACCAGAGGTTTCCGGTACAAGATGAGGTTTGTGTACGCTCATTTTCCCATCAACGCTTCCATTGGTGGTGATGGCAAGTCTATTGAGATCCGTAACTTCCTTGGCGAGAAAAAGGTTTGTTTTTTTTTGTACTCTTCTTCATCACTGTTGAGATTGAACTTTAGTGTAAAATGATGGAAGACTGAAGTTAGATAGAAATGTGGTTTATATATAATAGGTGAGGAAGGTTGATATGTTGGATGGTGTAACCATTGTTCGATCTGAGAAGGTCAAGGATGAGATTGTTCTTGATGGTAACGATATCGAGCTCGTCTCAAGGTCATGTGCTTTGATCAACCAGGTAACACTCTTTAATTAGCAAAGTTTTCATTTTCTTGGGACAAGGTTCAGTTTTTTTTTTTGGTTGATGATTGAATTTGGTATTGCATCTTCCATGATTTGATTTCTTGTATAAACTTAAGATTGATGTTATCTGTATATGTCTCTTACAATAGAATGATTAGTAAATTTTCCCTGCTTTGTATAATAAGCATGACCGTTTGTGTTCGAAAGTGTTTTGTTTGGTTGATGTGTTTGAGGTTTGGGATCACATTTTGCATAGTGTAACCAAATGAATGGTTTGATTTACATGGGTTTGTTTTGATTATGTGCAGAAATGTCACGTGAAGAAGAAGGATATCAGGAAGTTTCTTGACGGAATCTATGTCAGCGAGAAAAGCAAGATTGTTGAAGAGGAATAGTTTGATATTTGAATGTTAGTTTTCGTTTTCATGGACCAAATCCACCTGTGTTTGCAAAACTCATTATCCTTTTTTGGCTTTTTGTTGGAGATTTTATTTACAAGTTTTGGAGACACTCTCATTTACCTAGTCAAATCGTATGGTATTTGTACTTAAAAGAGTGTCACAGTTCTTATCAACATACAACAATGGTACTACAAGTATCCAAAAGGAAACCAGAGTTCATCATGTCACGTATTCAACATGTGCTGCACTGAATCAATTGAAACTCTCCGATTGGATTAACCAAAAAGCATTGAAGTTGTGTTGGAACTACACACTAATTCTCCTCCTTTCAGATTCCTTCATCTACAGACTTCTCATTCCCAAATTCATAGTGATCATTACCACTCTGATCTCTGACCTAAGTTTTTGTTTCTCCTCTTCTGCCATTTAGAATTCGATGAAGCTTTTACCTCAGCCTCGACTTTGTTTTGATTTGATGATCACTTTCTCTTGTTCTACACAGTGATCATTTATAATACTTGCTACTTTCTAGGATTGATACAAGTCACACTTTGTTTCTGTCCTACGATCATCCCCCATTCGAATATGTGATGTAACCGTTTTAATGTTGACATCTGATCAACTTCCTCTGGCTAATAGTTTATATTCTAAGATTATGAAATTTGATCACATAATAATTATTTTAATTTCAGCAAAAATTACTAACACTGACCGAACAGACTCAATTGAAGCGTAAATGAAACAGCATTCTCAAATTTCATATACCGTCAAATTTCACAAGGCAAAAGACAACTTCTGTTTCCAAAAGATCCAAAGGAGAATCCAAAAACACACTCCCTCCCTATCCCTTACATATGTAAATAGAAAACCAATGAAAGACCAACTTCTTATGTAACTCTGGTTTTCTCTACAATCAAACTAACCCAGTAGCAGCAACAAGAGAAGTTAGCAGCGCTTGGTGCCAGCTAAAAACAGAGAAACTCTTAAAAGTTGTTGTATTAACCACGCCCACGACCTGCTCCTGTTTTCACAACATATTTTGAGTTACGCTTAAAATATATTAGAGGCAGACACAGAGTTAAGAGTATTCTAGTAAAATCAGAGTTTTGTGACAGCTTTGGCTGTGTATTTTTTACCTCTGTTACCACCCATCTTCCCCATTGAAGTTCCTCGGCCTCGGCCTCTGGCCCCTCCATCTTCAATACCACGTCCTCTTCCGCGTCCAACCCCTGGTGGTTTCCTATCTGCACATATACAACCATTACAGATTATTATCAGGAAAAGCTTGCATCTCCTTGAAAACCTCCCAATAAATCCGTAACTCTTGCCATTGGATCAAAACAAAAAAAAAACTTGGCTAATCTATAACGCTTGAGCATATTTAGTAAACTTTTACAGTTACGAATTCTCGATGTCTACTCTGGCCAGATATTAACAGCTCAGTAAAGGCACAACATAGACAGTGAGAGATACTATACCTGTGCGGGTCTTCTCCTCTTGAACTTTATCAATCACCTGAAGAGAGAAGAAATCAATACAAGTCAGTCAACTCAATCTAGGTTGAAGCAGTAAACACCCAAATAGAGAATAGAAACAGCTTATAACTGTCACTTCCAAATAAAGATATAGTGAATGTTAAGTGATTATATTAGATTATAGAGGGATCGAAAACGAAATTAAAATGAGAGAATTTCAAGAAATGGAGCAACTGGCTTCAGAAACAAAACACAGCAAAGTCCATAAAAGTGAGAAAACATTCTGGTCAGGTAAAACCATTCCCTGTGATATCGTCTAAGACGCACTACAACAAGAGGCACCCTATCTGCTGAACAGAGTTCCACAGAAAAATGCCTCTTGGAGCACATATCTGATTTGGCTAAGCATCATCATTCCAGAGTAAGAAGAACCGAAAGAAAGAAAGAAAAAACTCGATCAAGCAAGTGGCATATATACAAGAAAACATATTACCTCATCAGGAACTCGAAGATACTTGATTGTGTTACCACGGATATAACATTCGGGCATTCTCCAAAACCTGTCTCCGTCCTACAATGTAA
>NC_025704.1:18655783-18683957 GCF_000633955.1 Camelina sativa
ATGAATCACCAAACAAAAGTAGAAAAAAAGACAACCTTTGATGTACAGATGACTTCACGCAGATGGATGTTCATCCAAGTATCACAATTCACCAAATGCCCATTGTAGGTCTCTCCATTCTTAAGCTCAACAAGCTACCAAAACAATTCAATCATCAAAAAGATGTAAACTTTTAAGCAATTGCACACAACTATCATAATGCAAAAAAAAAAAATATAAACACTTCAACGCAACATCTAAAATTTAAACAGTGCTAGCTCAAACTCAGCTCAATACAATAGACAAAATAAATAATCAAGGATGGAACTTTTACTTACCATAGGATGCCCTTGAGCAGTTTTGAGGAGCGAAAGAGGAAGCTAAACAAATCAAAACAAAACAAAAAAAAAAAAAGCTAGAGTCAGAATTTGAAATAATATTGAAAAAAAAAAAGACAGAACGAAGAAACAAACCCTAAGTCCATCAAGCAACTTACCATCTTCTCAGATTAGAAGCTTCAGGGATCCGTAAAAATAAACCTGAAAATACAAGATTAAACTCTATTCATAAGATGCGGAAGAACCAAATAAAGTAAAACAGAACAAAAAACCCTAGTTTGGCTACTTCAAAATATTCAAAACAAAAGGAGAAGAAACCTTGCTATATACTCGGTAGATCGGCTTCCTCTTCCACAAGAAGAAGAAAGCGATTGGAAGAAGAAAGAGAGATCGAAGGATTAGGGGGAGGCGACGAAACTTGGAAATCTGTTTGCTTTCTTCGACTTCTCTTTGACAGTGAGAGGGATTTCTAATGAATGAAATAATGAATCGAGCTCTTCCTTTTAGTTTTAGGTCAATGTGAAACTTTTAGTTATTTGCACTCGAGCCCCCTTAACTTTATAATAATTTCGTAGTTTCCTTGTATATTATGTTTAGATCTAAATATATACCAATTCATTCAACAAATCCGATGTCGTCCAGCGGTTAGGATATCTGGCTTTCACCCAGGAGACCCGGGTTCGATTCCCGGCATCGGAGCTTTTTTACTTTTATTTTGCCTGCCTGCCTGCTGTCTTTTACATACATACTACTAGTTAGTTTCACCAGCAGGCATCAGTTTCAAATGGTTAGTCTGGAGGAAAATAATAAATCTTTAATATGTTATTGATGAAATTAATTTACATCACCAATGTCACTTTGGATACAATTACCTAACACATTGTTAAAGCTATTTGCAACCCACAATACTTCACACCTGTCTAAATATTTGCAACCAACTGGAACGTTCTTGAGCTTAGACCATCGCCAGTAACTTATCTTAATCAAATTCTCGAATCAGACAACTGCGTAATCGCCAACGTCTAACTGGTTTCAGCACATGAAAAGCTGATAGTCAGGTTCCTGAGTAGTTCCGACATTCAAGTAATTGACATCAACTGCCGTTGTTCCCAAATCATCTGATGGAGAAAGATAAGACAGAAAAGTTACAATAGATCCTAATTCTGTAAGAGATTTTTGAGTGCATGTCTAATCAAATGTGATATACAATGAAGCAAATAGAGGATGAGTGAGATTAGACACGGCTTAGAGTTTGTTCAAACCTTCGTATATTGTTCTTACAAACTGAACATACTTAGGGATAAGATCTCGGTATATGATTCCATCTGGGCGTGCATCAAGCACCACAAGTACACCTATGGATCAATTAAACATTACAGTTGCTTCACGCGATTCAAAAGAACGTACCACAAGAGAAATTTCTGGAATGAACAAGAGTAGTCACAGATACGTGTTTGTACGAATCAAAAGGAATGTCAGACCGAAGGTCATGAAAGGAAAAGTGTTCAGATTTTTTTAGGAAAGTTAAATCTTTTTTATTACTCTCGGAGATGACAAGAGAAGTAAATGATACCTGGAGCAACCCAACCTGGACTAGAGTTGCTGGGTAACGGTGCAAGCCAGAGGATATTTCTCAAGTTCATTGAATCATCGTACGTCACATCAGATCCTAACACAAAAGAAGCTACAATTATAAAACTGAAGATTCAAGGAATTTATGTGACCATTTCTGTATTTCAATGCAAGAAAGATCACAGTCACATGGACAAGAACACAAATTACCTCTCTGGCAATATCCCATGTTGTAAGGAAACACTTTCTTGTCATAAGCTGGATACTCTTTAGCATGAAACCTACCATCAGCAAAAGATACTGATCAACAACACTAGCTAAAATCTAGTTCAACCTTGTAAGTATATTTCTAGAAACTTCTTCCATAAACCATTACTTATGTTCAACTTCTAGAAATATTGCAACAAGGGTGATAAGTCATAAACCATTCTTTATTTACTGATCATGAACTGTTGGTTACATATAAGAACAAAAGAGAACGAACCAAAGTCTAAAGGCTCCCACAATTAACTAAATGGTAAAGACCTCCTTAATTTGTTTTCCACCTTCCTTACTTCTACTATTCCAGTGCCTATCAAAGGGTCTCAATTCTTTACACGGGATTCAAACTGAATTCAGTAACAGAACATGATCCTTCCTTGTTAATATGTCAAGTGTGTAATGCATATTAAGAAGACAAAGAAGACTTACAGTATCCCAAGGCGTCCAGTATCTGAGGCAAGAAACAGGTGACCATGGAACAAATCATATCTAGTCAGTGACACATTCAAGCCAACACTAGGTCCCCTAGATTCAATTAGTTGAAACAAGAACTCGAAATATGAGTTCACTTCCTGTTCACCAGCATCATCAATAAGATCATGAGATTTAAAAAAAAAAAAACACACCAATACTGATTCAAAAAAATAGCTTTATACCTCTGCTATAAAGTGACGACCATATGGAGTTCTTGTGAGCTGACATTTATCTTTTCTTGATCGTTCAACATTAGGAACCTACAGCACGTAAACCGAGTTTAAACCAATTCAATTCAACGACAATATCCACAATCTAACGAACAAAGAACAAACCGGGATCATTTTGGGATCGAGAGTTCGCTGGATTGAACCGGGATCACCACCGGAATCAACAGCGAGACGAGCAAGCTCCAGAATCGGCTCCGGTGGCCACCAGATAAGAGAATTCTCCTCTTCAACCTTGCTCAGCCTCTCAACGGCTTCGATTTTACCTGAACAGAGTCCAGTGCGAAGCGAACATCGTCCGAATTCGGGTTTAGGTTTATCCAGTTTGAAAGGGACGAGGAATCTGAGACACGATTTGATATCTCGAGATACGATTGGGTTGAGGGACGACGCGGCGTAGGATGGTCCGAGAACAGAGATAAGATCGTCGGCGGTGGCTTTTGGCAACGACGACGGAGTATGGGAAAGGGAATGGAGTTTGAAGGACGAAGCTGCTGCGATGGAGAAGGAGAAGAAAATGGTGAAACGAAGAGGTATGTACGAATTCACCATCGTCGCGTCCTTCCTCTGATTCTTTGGTGAATCCACATTTATCTTTGAAATTGGAGAATAGAGAGAAAAAGACAGTTAGGTAGAGTGAGCAAATTTGATTTTTCGTTAATCAAAGAAGCCATTAATTAGGGACAACCGGACAAGCAATCAAATGCGTATCTTCTTTATTTCATTTATTGTAGCCCATTAAAGAAACCCGTTAAGAGGTACTAAGGCCCGACCCACTAAAGTACGATCTTATCATCTTGTTTTTTTTTTTTTTTTTTTTTTTTTTTTTTTTTTTTTGAAAAACTGTGAATATCATATTAAAATATGTAGGGGTTAATTTTTCAAAAATGAGAGAAAGGGCGATTGAGAATGCGATTTTTCAGACGGTTATTTTCTGGTTTTCGAATTTCAAATCCGTCCCCTGGAGAGCGGTTTGTGACAGTTGCGCCGGCGTCGTGGAGCAGTTCCTCCACGTCTCGATGGTGGTTATCTCCACGAAGCACTTTTATCTTCATGATGCTCATGGGACGGTTATTACTCGAACCTATCTCTATAAAAGCCTCCTGAGAGATCATCACAAGATACACAATTCTATCCCGATATCAGCAATTACAACCTTCCCACTCCGTTATTACAGTGTTTTTTTCTTATGGCTGATAATCTGAGAAGAGCGGTCCAAGACATCAATTTGGGAGCGGATGATGCCCCTGTTGCAATTCTGGCGGATGTTGTTGCTGTTGCAGCGGCGGAAACCCGGTTCATCCTCATGGGTCGTCCTGTCATGCCTTGTCGTCAAAACCTACGCTCTATCATTGCATCGATGCCTCGAATCTGGGGTCAGGCTGGATTGATTCATGGCCGAATTGTGGCTGGCAATAACTTCCAATTCATCTTCCCGACTGAAGAAGAACTTGAATTGGTTCTCCGCCGCGGTCCTTGGGCCTTCAATGATCGTATGCTGGTTCTTCAGCGATGGTTCCCGAATGACAATCCACCTCTAATGGATTTCATTCCCTTCTGGATTCAAATCCGTGGCATCCCCTTTCAGTATCTTAATCGTGAGGTCATTTCCTACATTGGTCGTTCAATTGGTAACCTCATGGATGTGGACTATGATGCTAAAGCGGCTGCTCGTGTGGAGTTTGTACGAGTACAGATTCATTGGGATATTCATCTCCCTCTCCAGTTCCAGAGGCATTTCCAATTCTGCACTGGTGTCAATACTCTCCTGCGATTCAGATTTGAAAGGCTCCGTGGCTTCTGCGAAGTTTGTGGTATGTTAACTCATGATACTGGAGCGTGTATCTTGCAAAATGGAGGAGATGAACCTCATGAAGACCCTGATGATGATGAAGGTTTCCCACCTGTTGGTCATCCACATGGGGCTGTGATATCCGTGAGTTAGATGAGGAGGAACAAGTCGAAGCTGACCAAAGAAATGAGCTAATGCAAAATGTTGAAGTCCAAGAGGAAGCTATCAATGATGAAGACCCCCAACATGATGATGTTGACCCTGGCAATCACACAATGAATGAGCCTCCTAATGCTCACAACCAACAACACTCGAAGATCCTAACTGCTGAAGACTCGAAGGCAAATGGTAAGCGTAAGCGAGAAGATTATCTTGAGTACACAGAAAGGCCAGAAAGCTCTGCACGCATGGATGTTGGAGACTATGCGACCATCTCGGGAGACAACTTATCTCCCCAACGACTTGAAGGAGGCGCGGTGGGCCCTGAACCACCATTTCCCCCACGAGGACAACCGCTTGGAACTGTAGAGGACTGGGCAATGACCTCGCAGTTCGACGTCTCAAGGAGATTAAGAAAATTTATTCTCCAGACATCATATGCCTAATGGAAACAAAGCAAGGAGATGATGCAGTCAGGTCTGTGTGTGCTGAGTTAGGGTATGACCGTGTAGTAACAGTTCCCCCTGTAGGTTTAAGTGGTGGCATAGCTCTTCTATGGCATAGTAATATTTATGTTTCAGTTCTTTTTCAATCCCCAAATCTTGTAGACACTTATGTTAAAATTAATGGATTTGGTTTCTATTTGTCTTGTGTATATGGCAATCCAAATCCATCTCTTAGACACTTGATTTGGGAAAGATTGGAGAGAATTGCAGTAAATAGAACTGGTCCATGGATGACTATAGGAGATTTTAATGAAATCAGGGGTAACCATGAAAAGAGAGGTGGCCCTGCTCGTCCTGAGAGTTCTTTTGCAGAGTTTAGAAATATGATTCAGGCTTGTGACTTTCATGATTTGAAACATCATGGTGATCCTTTCTCATGGTCAGGCAAACGCTATTCACATGATGTAGCATGCTGTCTAGATAGAACAATGGCCAATAATGAATGGCTAGCCCAATTTCCAGCTTCTCATACTGAATTTTTGGAGCTCATTGAGAGTGATCATAGACCGGTTATCACCACCATAACTAATGATTTTAACCCCAGGAGAGGTCAGTTTTATTATGACAATAGATTGTCAAATAGAGATGGGTTTAGTGCAGTAGTGAACCAAGGTTGGAACCGTAGTAACCAGGGGAATATTACCAACTTAAGTAACAGGTTGCGAGCTTGTAGAAAAGCAATATCTCAATGGAAACGCTGCAACAGATCAAATTCAAGAGAGGAGATCACAGTTCTGAAATCGCTGATAGACAAAGCACATTCTGATAGAGCTCTGACACGACAAATACAGAATCTTCGACAGAAATTATCGTCTGCTTATGCAAATGAGGAAGAATTTTGGCGAGTTAAGAGTAGAAAACAATAGATGTCCTCTGGAGACCGTAACACAAAGTATTTCTTTGCTACTGCCAAGAGTCATACGGCCAGGAACAGATTATATTCTATTCTTGATGATATGGGAAATGAGCACTGCGGAGATTCAGATATAGGCTCTGTAGCACAGCAATATTTCACCAATCTCTTCAAGAGTGAATTGTCACCAAAGAACAACCACTATCACGTTTTCCATGACTTCGAATCCAGAGTAACAACAGAGATGAATGAAGATCTTATGAAACCTGTTACTGAAGAGGAAATACAGAGTGCGATATTTGCTATAGGAGCCACAAAAGCTCCTGGACCTGATGGGTTTACTGGAGGTTTTTATCAACATTTTTGGGAGACAACATTTTTGAGCAATCATTCATGAGGTCAATGAGTTTTTCACCAACGGGGCTTTTGATACATCACTCAACCATACTAATATCTGCCTAATTCCAAAAACAGAAGGTGCCCGACATATGAGTGAATTCAGGCTGATAGCTCTCTGCAATGTTAGCTACAAAATCATATCCAAAATCTTGGTATCAAGACTCAAAGAGCAACTGAATGCCATCATATCTGAAGAACAAGCAGCCTTTATACCAGGAAGAGTCATTACAGACAATGTGCTCATAGCACATGAACTTATTCATGCCCTCAAAGTTAAACGGCGATGTGCAAACTCTTTTCTAGCAATCAAGACGGACATCACGAAGGCCTATGATAGATTGGAGTGGGATTTCTTACAAGAAACGATGTTCAGATTTTGGTTTGATACTAAGTGGATTCAATGGATTATGACATGTGTTCGTACACCAACTTTCTCGGTTAACATCAATGGTAATCCCCAAGGCTTTATTCAACCTGAGAGAGGAATACGCCAAGGTGATCCGCTATCACCATACCTTTTTATTCTCTGCGCTGAAGTTCTGAGCCATTTGATGAAGAGAGCTGAGCGGAAAGAAGAAATTCGAGGAATCAAGATCAGTAATGGTAGTCCTCCAATCACTCACCTTCTATTTGCTGATGACTCTCTGTTCTTCTGCCAAGCTAACCTAGGCTCCTGCATGGCAATCAAAGAAATCCTAACACAATATGAGAGAGCATCAGGACAGCAAGTAAATGTCAGGAAATCAGCCATAACGTTTGGAAACAGGGTTAGTGAATCAACCAAAACACGGTTAAGACGGTTCCTGCAAATACACAATGAGGGAGGTTGTGGTAAATATTTGGGGCTTCCAGAACAGTTTGGACGCAAGAAGATTGAACTTTTCCAATACATTATCGAGAATGTTCGGGGTAAGACAAAAGGCTGGAGTAACAAATTCCTCTCCCAAGGTGGTAAGGAGATTCTTCTGAAAGCCATTGCAATTGCCATGCCAGTCTATACCATGAATTGTTTTAAACTCCCTAAAGGTATTTGTGAAGATATTGAAAGAGTAATCGCACACTACTGGTGGAACTCTCAACAACAAGGAAAGGCAACACACTGGGTAGCATGGGACCGTATGAAATATTCAAAAAAGGAGGGAGGACTTGGCTTTCGAGATATAGAGAAATTCAATGAGGCGTTATTAGCGAAACAAGCCTGGAGAATCCTACAAAACCCCAATAGTCTGCTGTCGCGTGTTATGAGAGGAAGATATTTTACAAATTCGTGTATCCTCAATGCCAACAGGGGAGTTCAGCCTTCTTTCGGTTGGCAGTCAATTCTACTTGGACGAGATTTACTAAGGAAAGGTTTACGGTACATTGTTGGTGATGGACATCAAATACAAACCTGGACAGATCCTTGGCTTCCTATTCCCCCCCCCCCCCACGGCCACCACGGAAAGCTCCTATAACCTTTTGGACGACACCCCTACTATAGAAGATCTCTTACTTCCTGATAAAAGTGGCTGGAATGTTCCATTGGTACAAAACAGAGTCCATGTAGACGATGTTACTACGATCCTATCAATCAAGACTAGTAGGTGGCAACACAATGATTATCTAGGATGGCACTATACAAAAAATGGTTTATATACTGTGAAATCAGGTTATTGGCTTGCTACTCATCATCCGGATCTACCTGTTGATGTTCGTCCACCAGACGGAGATCCTTTGCTCAAGAGTGAAATCTGGAGAATTAGAACTCCACCAAAGTTTAAACACTTCTTATGGCGTCTACTTTCAAATGCTTTGGCTACAGGAGCTGAACTAGATCGGAGACATATATCATCAGATGACTACTGCAAACGTTGTACTATAGAGATAGAAACCACAGAACATCTCTTTTTCACGTGTCCACACGCACAACAAATATGGCGTGCTTCAGCTATTCCAATCCATTGCCTATTTGACCCTGCAGCTCTGTTGAAGTTAAGATAAGAAGGATCTTTGATTTCCACAAACACCGTAGAATTTATGATCGACAATCGCATCTTCCATTTTGGATACTGTGGAAACTATGGACAAGCAGGAATAAGTTAACTTTCCAGAACCTGAACAAGAGTTGGCAAAGTGATCTTAGAGAAGCAAAACAGGAGACAGAGGAATGGGTATCTTTAGGTTCCAATCAGTCACACAACCAGTCTCAAGTCACTGTTAACAACCATGGAGCTTTTCAACGTTCACAGAGTCAAATATGGAAGAAACCTCCAATGGATTGGGTTAAGTGTAATTATGATGGAAGCTTTTTAGATGGTAACCGACGAGCAACTGCTGCCTGGTTAATCCGAGATGATAGAGGTGGTTTTAAAGAAGCGGGCCAACAGACTGGAATGATAGTATCGACAGCCCTTGAAGCTGAATGCCAAAGTCTCTGCCTTGCAATGCAACAGTCATGGCTGAGTGGATATAGAAAGGTGATCTTTGAAGGTGACAGTCAGTTTTTGGTTCAATACTTACATGAGAATAAAACTCGGTTTGACATATACAATTGGCTTGAAGAGATCAAAGAATGGGCATCATGTTTTGAATCCGTTGAATTTAAGTGGACTGCACGCGAAGCAAATACTCTTGCGGATAAGCTAGCTAAAGATCAAAATAATGCAGCAACAGACCGAAGAATTTATTTAACTATTCCAGTTTGTATCCAGGCTATTTACAACTCTATAACAACTCTTCATAATTAATGCAATTTTCGTGTTAAAAAAAAAATATGTAGGGGTTGGTTATATATGAGTTTAACCTATAGGTTGTAACCTTGCCAAAATAAAAATAAAAACAAAATAACAATGATCATCAAATTCTATGTTGACTTCCTAACAAAATAGATAATGTCTTCTACATCGCGTCGGTTTAAAATTAATATAACAAAATATAATTATATATTTTTAAAGGTAAAATCATAAGAGTCCTGAAAAGCTTTCGGTTTTGCCTCGCGATAGTGGTATTCGAGACTTCCCTATCGATGTCACTAAAGAGTGTCAGGGGGGAAGGAGAGAGCCATCGTTTTCATTATCATATTTTCAATCAGTTTTATCAAACACAACTTTGGTTATAGTAGTCTAATAATCTGCAACAAGATTGAAAGATTTTAAATTTACGTTCTGTCATTTTAGAACTAATTAATGTTGTGAAAAATACCAAAACAAATCTTATTATGATCCAAAACGAAAAAAAAAAAAAAAGATTTCGAACGAGTAAAAAGTATCTTATTACAAAACATCTCACGCAAATATACAAATCCCCTTTATAATAAAACGGAAGTACACAACATTGTTTTGTAGACTTTATAATTTTAATAAGTTGGTTACAAATAGGTTATATATTAATTGATAGATTAACTAGTTACAAGTTAAATAGTGGGTGCAACTTTAATCTATTTACGAAAATCTTAAAAAAAATATTCTAAAAAATCATTTGATATCATCTAACTTACCATATTAATTTCTTTTATTGAATTATTCATATTAAAATCTTTTGATATCTAAATTAACATATTAATTTGTTAATTATCATTATACTTCACCTCTCATTTTTATATATGAGTCTATTTTGTGAAACAAATAAATTATCATATTATTTATTATAACTAAAAAATAGTTTTATTTCCAGATATACCATAAGTTGAATTTTTAAAAACAAATATAAATTGTTCAATTTATAAAATATTTAAGCTTTAGTAATATTTTTTTAAATAATATCTATTGAATTAAAAAAATTACTGAGTAACGAGTCAAAATTTCAATATTTAAATTTAATTTCATATTTTTTTTAATTATATAATTTTATATAATATAATAAATTTTAAATATTTTATTTTGAAATATTTTTAAAATATTGAAACTTGATATAAAAGTTCGAAACTGTAAACACTCTAAAATGATTTGTTATAGCAATGTGAGTAATATGTCACTATAATATGAAAGAATTTCAAAAATTCAAGAATATTAAAACAAAAAGTATAATAATATATTAAATTACTCATAATATAATAATTCGCTTTTTAAAAACCAAATTTACAAAATTATGTCTTATAATGACATTAAAATCATGATGTAGAATATACATTGTTGAAATAACTTCACATACATAAACTAATACAAGAAATTAAAATTTTATTTTAAAATATAAAATATACAAAATTTTGTATAAAATAAAATTAACCATTGTTATAGCACAGGTTTATCTAGAATCATTAACATATAAAACCTACAAAATATGTCTCTTTTTTCAAGCCATCATATTTAGTATATGATTTTATTGCATAATGTTTTATTCAAAAAACTTTTAAAAACAATCACATAAATTAGATTTTATATAAAAATTACAATATAAATAAAATGAATTTCAACCCGGGCTTTAGCATAATACTATAATCCAAATACATATATATCTGTTCGATTCAATATAAATGTTTTTTGGTATTTTTTACATGAATTTTATATACTAATTTTTATTTTGTATATCCTTAAAATATTGTGGATTCTTAAACTTAGGTTTCGTTTTACATTTTTTTTTTATAAGAGAAAAGTATATATTCTCATATCAACTTAACATGTAATTTAAAAAAACTACACATATGTAATATATATATATATATATATATATCTCGATTTATGTTTATAAATACATGAGTAATTGATTAAATTAATATGACCATGAAATAATTTTCTTTATTCATGTTTGGTGTTAGGCCCTGATATGGCCCCCCATGTTTACCAGATAATGAGATAAACCAACATGCCACCGACAACCAAACAAAGAAACGACACAATTCTGCTTTTAATAATTCTTTCCGACTCATGTACATGTAATAACGAAGAGCATCTTCATAAATACACGCATCTGTATGTATAATTTATAACGAGACTTTGTTTAACAAATGACAATGAAACCAAAATCTCCACAAGTGAAGTAAATTACATACATATGTATAAAATATATCCAAACANAAAAAAAAAAAAAAAAAAAAAAAAAAAAAAAAAAAAAAAAAAAAAAAAAAAAAAAAAAAAAAAAAAAAAAAAAAAAAAAAAAAAACGAACAAGGTAAAAAAAAAAAGAGGACAGGAACGAGAAAGGTAAAACAGTAAATTCCAATTTAACGTCTGCACCTCGTGATTTTGCTGCATCCGCGGCTGTAAGGGTTAGCCTGAGCGCCGCGTTTACAGTTGTAGTAAGACGCACCGCGTCGAGAACAAGGAACATTGTTCTTCCTCATTGCACCGTAGCTTACGTACTTCTTGGAAGCTAAAATGCGCCTGCTGATCTCAGAATCGAATTCGAACTCTTCATCTTCGGCTATACAGTCCGCGATTGATCCTTTGCATTCAGAAGAGGTTCCGGTTCGCACCACGAACCCCAAAGAGTCTTCGTATCCACCTGCTTCAACGGCCACGGTCACGATCAAGAGAATCGTAACGACGACGTAGATTATACGAGAGTTCACCATTTTTCCTTACAAAACCTTCTGACTGAATCAGAGGTTTGTCAAACTCTTTGTCGTCTTTGAGTTTTACAGCTGAAGACAACAAGGCTCTAGCTAGCTGTGGTCTTTAGGCTCTTATAAATCAATAATATTTACGGAAACACCATCACTTTTGGTTTTGATACGTGTATGATTTTGATATTTAAGTTATACTTTTTATTCGGTATGTTTTCTTATAAACAATTCAAAAGTTGACTTGTAGCATTCGATATGTAATATTTCATAGGTTAAACCTGTAATATTTCAAAAGTTAAACTTCAATTTAAAAGGTATATATATATATATATTAAATGTAATGGATCAAGGGGGTTAATTGTTTTTTATATATTTTCTGTTAGTGGTTTGGCTTTAATAGACTAGTTTAAATTTTATGATGAATACAATAGCATAAGTAAATTAGTGAGCATCATATAATACAATTGCTCTAGTTAATTGACGAGTGGTGAGATATATATATATATATATAATATATAGCTTTCGTCAACACTATATAGACATGCATGTTCCAAAACATAATAATTAGCAGTTTCATAATTTCTTATCAAATTAGAAGTATTCTATAAAATGCTACAAAAACGTGTAAAGAATAAGATCACTAGTGTTAAAATGCAAAAAAACGGTGAGTGCTTCAATTTTGGTAAAACAGCCGACAATGTAGATAATGGCAGAACTATTTACTACGTAGTAGAACCATATACGGGGATTGTTCTGGTTGGTTTGTATTCAAAAAGGCACAAAACCTTTATATATCTCCATCGGCCGGACAAATGATGAAATTGTATGAACTAGGCAACTAGCTAGAGGAACTACGAAGCATGAGAAAGGGAGACGGCATCATCCACCCTACACCGACCGACGTTTGATGAATAACCGTTTAAATTAGAACTATTGGTACGCGGGCCTTCCGCTCATATTTCTTTAAAAACAAAGTTGAAGACGTGTAGATCACTCCTCCCAAACACCGGCACCTACGTAACTTCACGATCGTCACTACTCCACTAGTCTTGACATTTACTTTTCTTTTTTTAAAAGGCCCAAGTAAACGGAATTCTATGTAAATATCTACATTTATTTATAAAGAAATACTTATAATGTCTATATGTATGTGTGTAAACATATGTGCATTATTGTATCATATATGTTACGTGTGTGTGTATTAATTTGTTAATCAAAGTCCACCGGATGGTTGAGTCGTGGTGGTTGTATTTGGGCTCGGCCAGAGTTGGGATTTTGACTCCAGTTGAAAATCCATACACATCAACCTTTTAAAAAAAAAAAAAAAAATTGGAATCTACATCAATCAGAGAGTTACGAATAGCTTGTCTTTTTTCTTTGTATAATTGTCGTATAACCTAATCTTTAAAATTTGAAAGATTGACGTTAATAATTGGCGTCAGTACAGAAGAGACGCGGCGCATAACATGCGATGCTACCGTCGTTACAAACAAAATGGGTTTAATCACACAGATCACTTTGCGCGTTAGCCATTTGCCCAAATACCAACTGTCCACTTAACCAATGATTATNTTTTTTTTTTTTTTTTTTTTTTTGTCTTTGTTTCTTACATACTCTAATGTTCTTCATAAAAGAAGTTTCTTAATGCAATCTATTAATAATTTAATATCAATGTACAGAATGTTAACGAACTAATGAGAAAACATTGTATATGATTATTGAGTAATGATTAAAATGTGACGTTATGATATGTTCAGAAGAACCAGAAAATAATTAGGAGAATTTAGTTTATAATTGGAATTTAAAAGAGTACAACGACGATTTGATAGTTATTTACATTCAGCAATTGCGTAATCTCTTTTTCTTTTCTTGGTCTTGTTAAAACTCCCATAGACACAAACAAATTATTTACCGACACAATTTTGACCAAGGCAAAACAAATTAGAGTACCAAAGTCAAAGATATGGAGAATCTTGTATTTTTCCACCTTTTAAGAAAGTGGCATAAAGGAACAAACTGTATCATGTTTGACTTTGTCTGTCTCCTCAAACGATATGGAGCGTCAAAGTCCAACTGCACTGGATTTTGAGGTTAGCAAGCGATAGTTCTGTATTTAGTTAGGCATAAGTTAATTATACTTTTTTTCTATATACAAAGAAAAGTGAATTGATATTTGACAATACAAACATGCAGAGATGAAATGCAAAACTTCAAAATCAACAATCAAACTTCTAGAAGTTTGGTTTGGTTGTTTGTTTATGCTTATCTTAGACAAATAAACCAACAGTGTCTAGTGACCAAGTTCAAATAAACCAACAGTGACTTGCTTCACCGAAAGAGTATTAGCATTTTTTTTTTTTTTTTAAATATAGAATATTAGCATTTTTTTTCATGATACATACTTAGAGGAAGTTGAAAGAAACAAGAAAAACGTTTTTTTTTTTTTTTTTTTTTTTTCTTTCATTTCTCATCGAACAAATGTAAGAAAAAAACGAATAAGTTAGCATGTAACGCCAATGTATATCCGCAATTAGTGTGGATCTAATTTGGCTTTATGGATTGCTAAATTTTTAATAAATGCGGGTCGAAAGAAAAAGAAAAAGAAAAATGACATGTTCACTAGTTTACTTATACTACACAAACCTCGGAAGTCGAAACAAAACAAGGCAAAGCTAATTAAGTCATAACAGGCCATTTTAAGGAAGCTAGCAACATGGGCCTCCTAAGCCCATAAGAAAATTTAGGGTTTTTGGTAACCCTAAGTATAAACGCTATGTCTCCTCCATCGTTTCTCTCCCGTTGCCGCACTTGCTTTTCGCTTCTCCGCCTCAGAGGTAAACTAGTCTATCTCCCTCTTTTACTTCATCATCTCCTTTCTCTGATTTCGTTTCTACGCCATTGTATTCTCGTTTTTTACGATCTGTTTATGTGTAAAGAAATCTTCTTTGTGGAAACTGTTCGAATCGTAGTTTTCGTACCCTCGATTTATAAAATTTCTGTGATTCTCTATACATTTCACGCGGATTTAGCCGATGTATAGTTTCGCTGATGATTAGGGATAGAATCATTAAGGGTCATGATAGTGAATCTGTGGTTTTGGTAAACCCTAGAGCTCTAGAGTGCTATAAATCACATAGNTTTTTTTTTTTTTTTTTTTTTTGTTGGGTTTGGTTGCTCTTATTCTGTTTTAGTGTAACTTCTTTGAAATGCTGGATCGTTGTGGTTTTGAATCCCTTAGATGGACTAGTAGCCTGCCTAACATAAGATGTTATGTTTTCTAGTCTTTGGATTTAGATTCGTCTATTCGTCAAGCTAATCTTCAAGATGCAAAACGAAGAGGGTCAAGTCACAGAGCTCTACATTCCTAGGAAATGGTAATTGAACATTTTTTTCTTCAGTTTTGGTCGATGTTATTGATTGATTCTTAGGTCTCTCATAGAGCTAAAACAAAACTAAGAAAGATTGGTTTTTGTTTGTTTGATTGACTTATACAGCTCTGCTACTAACCGGTTGATCACATCCAAGGATCATGCCTCTGTGCAGCTCAACATTGGTCATTTAGATGCTGATGGCGTCTACACTGGACAATTCACCACCTTTGCTCTATGCGGTTTCGTCCGTGCCCAGGTTTGTGACAACACACTTTTACCTATAGTCTTATGTATTCTTGTGTTCTCAATTCGTCAATACTTGTTCTCCTGCTTCCTGTTCATGTCGACTTTGTTTATTTATGAGATTGCATCTTTCCGATTTGTTAGCTTTAGGATTACCTTCCTTTAGGAGATTAAGATAGAACATCCTCCTCCTCCTCCTAGACAAACACTCTAATATAGCTAATCTTTCTCTCGAGACTGTTAATTTAATTAACGATGTATTTGATTGCAGGGAGATGCAGACAGTGGTGTTGACAGGCTGTGGCAGAAGAAGAAGGTCGAAGCCAAACAAAACTAAGATCTTTAAGCTGTCTTTAAATTTCTTGTCCTTTTTGTTTTCTGAAAGATTATCTCTCATACTGAAGTAATGATTTTGGCTTGAGTCTTGGAACTTATTGCTTTTTTGTGCGCGATTGTCTTCTTCTAATTTTCCTCCAGTACGTACGATATAGCATCTCCTGTTTCTCGACCCTTTAGATCATTGCAAAGCTTTGGATTTCGTGGCCTCCTTATCATTCGCACAGTAAATACTAAATAGATTGAATACACTATAACCGTCGTAGGCCATATCACTAGATCCTTGTGAAAGAATATGCCAAATATTCTTATTCAGTTTTGTAACAGAGAGATATTAATTGCTGTAATCTAGGATGATCTCACACTGTTGTAACTAACATCTCTTTATATACTCTTGTAAGTATGATGAATAAATCAAGAGAATTATTCAGACTTTCACCTTGTCCTACAATTAATCAATTTGGTACTTGGATTAGATTTGATTGGACCCAAATACGAAATTCACAAGTAGCCATCGATCTGCTCTTGAACTCTTCGTAGAAGGCTTCTGTCTCATTTAAAAAATATATCCGACTTCCGTTTCATCTTTACAAGATCTATTATTATTATACACACACTAAGGATTGCTGCTCTCTTTGTTAATCTAGTTTGTAATTATGACGTCGTACGTAGTCACCATTTGTTTCCATCCTTTTATGCAATCTTGGGCATAAAACACATAAGAGATGACTTATTGTCATAACTTTCTCTGTTCTCTTCTAAATGCGTTATCGACTTATCCTGAATTTTGGTTTTAATAACTAGAATCAGATTCTCTTCGGTCGGTTCTATCTTAACCCTTTATTAAAGAACTAAGGAATCACTGTAAATGTTTTAATTACGTCTGTGTAATATATGTAACGATTATAATTTCACATGTCAGTTGTTTAATTGTTTATTATTAGGACAAAAGTTTGTGTTAAACTAAAACATGTAAGACCAATATAACAATTCGAATCCTAAGGGACACTATTTACATATTCTTTGCCATCAAATATGCTTTCTGAATTCTGCTTGAAAGCAACATCTCATAACCCACAAATTTTTATCTTGCTTTATCGTTTATTCTTATTCCCTTTCAGCTTAAAAATCTCTCTTTTTCCTTTAAAGATTTATTCCTCTCCCAAGTCCAATTATTCTTCTCAATTTTATTCTAAATTTTGCACCCAAAATATAGTATGATATTCCAAACTAGTACCTCACTTCACCATTTCACAATAAATTTATACAGAAAAATACCGCATGTTTTCTACAAGTTTTGTCTTTCCCAAAAAGAAAAAAAGACTACAAGTTTTGTAGAATCTTAATTTTACTATTATTAGACGTCTCTACACATTATTAGACGTCTCTACACATTAATTTTCTTACAATATATGTCATTTTCAATAATTGTTTTTTTTTTTTTGCATTAGTGATGACTTTGTTTGGGTTATGGAATATTATCAGCTAGAGAATCGTATTTTATGTCCATGAAAAGATTTATTTTCCATTAATGTACAGTTTCTTATTATTTTACAAGAATATATTTACTTAAATACGAAATTTATATGTGTTTTTTTTTTCTTTTTTTTTAATTTATATGTGTTTATAATATGTAAAATTTCATTCTGCCGAATACCTTTATTCAAAGTAAATATTTAATTTAATTTTAACTACTGTGGTTGTTTACGTAAATGCCCCTCTAATAACACAACGTTCGGCATTTTACAAGATGACCACTTGAAGCCTAATTACGTCAATTTGCTTTTGAAAAACCTAAACCAATCAAAATCACATAACGCAACAAGAGTTTGGATTGCCTTCGCTGAGTGCCTCAAACGACTCCGACGGCTGAGATCTATACGAATAAAACTCGGGCGGTGGAGATTCGTATCCCGTGTCCACGTACTCATAAGAATAATACGACGTCGGATGGATAGGAGTAGCCGCGTAATACGACGCCGTCTCGTTCCCACCGTTACTCGGCCCGTGTGCCGTGTTGTAGCTCACCGTATAAGACGGCGCCGTTTGAGTCTGCTGGGTGTGATAAAACGAAGGAGGCGGCGGTCCTGGACCATACATTTGTTGTGGATGGTGACGTGGAGGACTATGAACCGTCGGATACGGATTCTGCTGATGATATTGAGGAGGTCCGTGAATTATGTGATGATCTGGTGGAGCAGAGTATATCACTGTCTCTGGCGGTCCATCGTTTTGCGGCGGACCACCACCACCAGGTCCGCCACCGCCACCTTCAATCACCACCGTCGTGTTGCCTGAGCTTTTCTTCTTCTTTTTCTTTTTCTTCTTCTTCTTCGGAGCTCCATCTCCTTGAGGTTGAGGTTGTCCGTTTACAAACGTCACAACTTGTTTCACCTGATCACAGTTTCCTCCTCCTCCACCACCACCACCTCCGCCGTCTCCGCCGCTGTTGTTGTTGTTTTCGTCGTCCTCATCTCCACTGGTTTTTTCATCTTTTGCTTTCCTCTCTCTCTGATAATTATTACAATCGTTGTTAATGTTGTTCTCCATTGACGTAGGCCATAGCTCGGCGTGTCTACCGGCTTTCATGATCTTCTTGATTAAAACCTCCGGCTCTACGTTTCCCATCACCGTTACTTTTTGTTGCTTCACGTCGATATTTGTTGTATATACTCCTAAGAAATCATTTTAGCCATAACATGATTATTAGTAAAGAGAATAAAACAAAAATGATGAACGTAACACACATATATATGAAGAGATCACTGGAAGAGATAATATTAATTACCATCGATTTTGCTTAATATTTTCTTGATTTTTCTCTTGCATCCTTCGCAATGGATAGAAACTCTCAAAACCCATGTCTAAAACAAAAACAAGAAGAAAAAAATTAATAAATCTTGAAGAAGAAGAAGAAGAAGAAATAAATTGATTATTATATATGTAAGAAAAATGATCGAGCTTACGGTGTATCTAAGAGGTTCAGGGTAATCTTCAAAAACAATATGTCTCTGATCTTCTTGTCTTGTGTCTGTTTTGATATTCTCTGTTCCTAAATCCATTGGAGAGAAAGAAGAAAGAGGAAGACGAAGCAAAGGGGGAGAGGGAATCGATGCAACTTCATGTGTAATATAGTACTAGTAACGAAGTCATCGATTCTATTGGGACTCCTTTAGCTGATAATATTCTCTAATATTTACCTTTTTTAAAAAAGATTATAAAATTCTCTACTTTTTCATTTAAAATACTTGTGGAGAGATATTTTCAGAAAACATGTTAAATTATCAAGTCTGGTCTTTTTGGGCTAGTTATACTTCGTTTACGATTAAAATGAGTAAAAATATATTTTCATATATTATGTTACCACAAGCAAAAATATATATGGTGTGACATTCACACACATCCACCACATCACCACAATCCTTCAGTTTTATTTTCAACCATGATTTACGAGTAGAGATGTCAATTGGTCTCTAAAACCATGGGCTGTCCGGTCCAAATTAATTTGGACTAGTTTTGGTTATTACCAAATTTAAAACGGTCAAATGGGCCTAAAACCAATTTAACCCATTTATATATGGTCTAAACTAGTTTGGACGTGCACTGTCCAATAATCCTAAAAAATTAGGGTTTTTACTATTTGGGGGATATTTTTTTTTTTTATTTCGCCGCTTCTCTCTTTCTTCGTGTATTTATGAGTATTATAAGTTTATTATGAGTGTATTATGAATTTATAAATCTTTAGCTTTATAATTATGAGTTTATAAATCTTTAGCTTTATAATTATGAGTTTATGAGATTATGAATTTTGCTTCAATCTGCAACCAATGGACAGACCAATTGGTCATGGTCCTATTTGGTTTGGACATATTTGGGTGTGGGTGTATTTCGGTCTTGACACATAAATGACCATAAATTGTATGTGTCCAAATGGACATGCCCATTTGGTTATGGACAAACCAATTTACAACCCTATTTACGAGTACCTGATCCTTTGGAACATCACAACAGGTTTTTTTTTTTCTTTTCAATTTTGAGTTATAATATGTAAGAAATATGATTAGGAAGTTTTCCCACCGAAGTCTTCAATAAAATTAATCGTTTGACACTAACTTCATAACGAAATTTGGCAGCCAAATGTTTTCTTCCAATGAGAAAAGTAAATAAATATAAATTGCGAGGTGCACGCACCATCGAGTACAATTTACCCATATGTCTTTCGGCGAAATGCAGCTCCTCAAAACAACGGAACTGAGATGTTTTTTTGTTTGTAGCTTACATACATTATAATTGTCGATTGCCATGCTAAACATGGTGTGGTGTCAACAATCAAAATCAGTTTACAGGGTCAATAAAGGACATGGGTAAAAGGAAACAAACAATACTCTATTGTCCATCTAAAGTGACGAAAGCATCCTTGAGAAGTCGTTGTGCTTCTTCTCTCCTCCTGCACACACAACCAAAAACATCAAACAGACCCATAAGAACTAGAAACCAACAAGCTTCTGAGGGAATCTTTATCAGATTGATGATATTGGCACAACATTAAGCAGAAAGCATATACAAACAAACCTCTTAATGTCCTCCACAGCTTGCTTTCTCTGTTGAATTTGAAGTTCCATAATATGAATAAGCGTAGCTCTCGCCTAGACAACAAAGTAAAAGATAAGCAACAAAAAAAGATGAGATTAAATTTGAAAGAAGAAGAGATCTTCCCATACTTGGTGAGGCCTCAAGGAATTGAGAAGGTGATGCAAATTCTTGAAGATTGAAGAAATGTCACCAATCCTCTTTGCATATTGAGAAGGTCTATCAACAAGAACATCAGCAAGCTCCAATATATGTAACTGAAGTTCTCTATTCAGCGACCTGAGTTCCTTCTTGTAATCTACTATCGCAAAGATAAAAAATTTCAAAAAATTTGGGGGATTAGGCAAAAGCCATAGAATGACATTACAACATACCAACAACATTTGAATCCTTGGGATAAAGTTGAGGCACTCCTTGTTCTTCTAAGCTTGGAAGCACATCCTCTGTCTAACACACCACCAAAAGTTTGGAAAATGTTAAAAAAAAAACCCCATAAAGATGAAGAAGAAGATTAAAGAGGGGGGAAATGTGAAGGGGAAACTCACAGTATAGTTGCCTCCGAAACAAACGTAAGTGCCTTCAATGGGAGGAGGAGGTTCAGGAGCAGAGTTAGGGTTTTCTGAGTAATCCTTGTAGAGTCTGTAATATGGAGGAGCAGGCGGATACGTAGCTGTAGCCATTCTCTACATATCCAAATTCAAACATAAGGTTCCTAAAATTAGGTGTTTCTAATCGAAGCAACGAACGATTCAATCCCAAATCTAAAGACTTCAATCGAATGATTCTGGGTGAAAATTGTAACAAATTGAAAGGGAGAAACTGAGGTTTTACATCGACACAAACGAACCTTCTTCGCTGGGAAACAGCTTGAGAGGATGGTCGGACTCTAGCTGATTACAACATTCAGAAGGAGTCAACTCTTCTCACTTGGTTCTTCGTCTTCGTGGTGGAAGCTTCTATGCTTTTGTGATCTGATTAAAACCTCAAGTAAACCTGAAAATATTTAACCATCCATAAACGGAAGTAGAATACAATAGAGAAGAACAGGTCTTACAACAAATCCGATGTCGTCCAGCGGTTAGGATATCTGGCTTTCACCCAGGAGACCCGGGTTCGATTCCCGGCATCGGAGCTTTTTTAATTTTTCCTCTCTCTGCTGTCTCAACGGCTTCGATTTTACCTGAACAGAGTTTAGTTCCAAGCGAACATCGTCCAAATTCGGGTTTAGATTTAACCGGTATAAAAGGGACGAGAGAAGTTTAACCGGTATGAAAGGGAAAAGTTGAAAGTTTAGGTTTTTTTACCTGAGAAAAAAATTAATATACACAGTAATGGAATTAATTGTCCAACAATGTCCACCTATTTTAAAACGACGTCATTCGAGGAGGGCTAGTGAGCGGCAAAATTGCCAATGGTTGGTTTTTTTTGATGATGGTTCAGTGATTTTTATTATTGGCTCTTAGGGTTCTTTATTTCTGATTCCACAACTCGTTTCGTCTTCTCTTGCTTGCGGATCTCCGGGTTAAATTTGTAGTTCAAGGTGAGTGACTCAGATCGATAGGTCTGTGTTTTTCTTTGGCACGAATATGGTGGCGGAACGTTGTTAGTTAGTTTAATTAGAAACTAAATTTACTAGGGTTTGGAATTTGGGATTATCCAATAGTTTATGCACGAATCGTAACAAGTTTCTCCCTTGTTTGGGTTTACGATTCTGATCAATTAAAGGCTGTGTAAAATCCGCCTGTTATTGTCTGGTCATCTTACCTATTGTCTGAAAAGCTTATTCATATAAACAGTTTGATTTCGATGGATTTGTCTTCCGATCAAGTTGTGATGAAGCTTGTTGAAATGAGTTTTGAAAAGTTGGACGCTTTGGAGGCTGTAAAAGCTGTAGGTAACTCATGTGATGACGCTGTGGAGTATATTTTGAAGGGACATCATACAACTGGTGGTTTCAAGCCGGCTAGTTCACTATGTTTTACGAGGGGTAACAAGACCCTTGGTAAAAGAGCTATGCCATCTTCGTTTTCTTCAGGTTCAAAGCGTCAGTCGAGTTTGTTTGACCATTTTAGATCTGTGGACCAGAGGAAGAAAAATGATGACAGCTTTGAGACTGCAGTAGTGGTAACGGTGTCTGATCCTTCAAAAGAGCAGAGAAAGTCTTTTGCTCCAGTGTGTTTGGATTCTACTGAAACAGAATTGCGAATTGGTTGCTCAAAGGCTTCATCAACGTGGGAGAAAAGGGTGATTTCTATACTACGAAACCGGTTTGGTATTTCATCCCTGAGAAGTTTCCAAAGAGAGGCTTTGTCAACATGGATTGCTCACAAGGACTGTTTTGTTCTCGCTGCAACGGGATTTGGTACTTTATTTCTTCATCGCTAATGCCATCTTCATTCTCATATGGAGTCGAATAATATTATAACTGCGATTTCTTTGTTCTCACCATGCAGGAAATCTCTTTGCTTCCAGATTCCTGCATTATTAACGGGAAAGATTGTTGTTGTTATTTCACCTTTGATAAGCCTGATGCATGATCAATGCCTCAAGCTATCAAGGCACATAATCTCTGCTTGTTTTCTTGGCTCAGGCCAACTTGATAATCGCATAGAAGAGAAGGCAATGCAGGGAATGTATCAGATCATATATGTTTGCCCTGAGGCAGTGGTTTGGTACACTACACATCACTACTTTCTGAAATTCTCTTTAGTGAATTTATACTTTTTTGTTCTTTCTTTAAGAAATATCAAAACTTGATCGCAGATTGATTAAACCACTCCAGAAGCTTGCAAAGTCTCATGGAATTGCTCTTTTTGCAATTGATGAAGCGCATTGTGTATCAAAGTGGGGACATGATTTTCGTCCGCACTACAGGTATGATTTTGACAGTCAAAGACTTGTTAATAGTATTGCTTAGGAGTGTTCTTGTGGATAATTTTAAACAAACCTCCTGCTGCCGTATCGTCAGGAGATTATCTGTGTTGCAGGAAAACTTCTGTGCCAGCAATTTGGAATTCTTGGAATATGATGTACCGATAATGGCATTGACTGCAACAGCCACAGTTCACGTACAAAAAGATATTATTGAGTCTCTTCACATGTCAAAGGAAACAACAACTGTGCTGACTTCATTTTTCAGGCCAAATCTACAATTTTCAGTGAGTTTCCAGCGTAGAGTTAATTTCACTTCTCATATATGTGACTCTTTTTGCATTCGTAAACAAGCATAAGATTAGCAGATTAATCTGTAATTTTCTACGTGATGCTGATATGTAGATCATGAGATTTATAAAGCTGACATTACTCTTAAATTCAGGTTAAACATAGTCGAACCAAGTTTGCATCTTCATATGCAAAGGACTTCCAAACCTTGATTGACTTGTACTCTGAAAATAAAAAGTCTAACGGGAAAAAACTAGCAGTAATCTCAAGAGAGTCAGAGAAGCAGACTGATTTTGTTTATCACGATGTTGAAAACATCCATGAGACAGATTACGATGAGGATGAAGAGGATCAAGAAGGTTATCTGGCAAAGAAAAACAATTCAAATGGGAAAAGATTGTCAGAAGAATATCTAGAAGATGAAACCGACGCTTTCCAGAGTGTTGATGATTGGGAGGGTAAGCTCCTTTTCATTTTTGTTTGGAAATAGAGAGTGTCAGAGTGTTCTTATAAAATTGTTGATAAATGCATAACCTTTGTTTAGAAAATTGGTGAGTACATGCAACTAAATTTAAAATAGCATTAGTAAAATAAATTGGCATATGATCATTTATTGGCATAGTTGTCACCTCCTGTGCAAATCAAATAGGCGGAAAGGCTCTGCGTCAATTATCCAAATTGAATAATATATGCAGACAACAAAATTAAAAGTCTTGGATGATTTTTTGAGTTTTTACTATATCTTTGGTGTTGAAAAATGGTGATTTAGATAAGATTTAACCATTGCAGTGGCTTGTGGCAAGTTCTTGGAAATGCCTCCTCGTGAACTCTTGGATATGCCTCTCCCTTCCGAAAAGCAAAAGGATTTTGAAGGACTGACAATCATTTACGTTCCTACAAGAAAGGAGACTGTCAACATTGCTATAAATCTTTGTGAGGTTGGACTGAAGGCTGCAGCTTATAATGCATCGGTATGGACTGAGAAATCTTACTTTCTTCTTGCTTTAAGAAGCCTTCTGCACTATTTTACTTAGGAATGAATGTTGTCAACCTTTGTTAACTTGGTTGTCGAATATTTTTTTTGCTATGGCTGTATGTTTCACAGTTGCCAAAAAACATCTCAGACAAGTTCACCAGGACTTTCAAGATAATAAACTGCAGGTACATACATAGAACCTTTTTTGTTCTTATGTGTTATGGCTCAAAATTTAATGACTTCTACTCTGTTCTTCAATTCGAAGTTCCTGCTTCTTCTTTGTCAAAATAATATGCGGAAGCTTATTAACGTTATGTTACTCCTTTTAGGTTGTTGTTGCCACAATTGCGTTTGGAATGGGAATTGACAAGAAAAATGTTCGGAAGATCATCCATTATGGTTGGCCACAGGTCTCTCGAAGCTCTCAATAAAAATGTCAAACATTTCCATTTCTGAGAATCACGTGCTATGCAAATTTGTTGTTCTCTCTGTTACATCTCATTGAAATAATGAAACTGCAGAGCTTAGAACCATACTACCAAGAAGCGGGTCGAGCTGGAAGAGATGGTGAATTGGCTGAGTGCAGTGAGTTGATTAATGATTATCTTTTGTGGCTGTGTAAATTAATTCTTGTTTGTATGGCTGATGTTGTAAGTTATTAACTGGGATTTACAGTGCTCTATGCTGATCTGTCGAGAGCCCCAACGCTTTTACCAAGCCGTAGGAGTAAAGAACAGACAGCGCAAGCATACAAGATGCTATCTGAATGTTTCAGGTCTCTATACTATTCATATAAGTGAAAGTGCATATTTCACTTATCATTCTATATTCTTTTATATCCATTCTCCTTTTCTTATGCAGATACGGAATGAACACATCACAATGTCGAGCAAAAATACTCGTGGAGTACTTTGGGGAGGATTTTAGTTCCAAGAAGTGTAACATGTGAGTCTTGTCCTTCTTTTTGAAAACCAATAAGGAAAACGAGCAAACAGCCAATCTTTCTAATATATGTAACATATGTGATGTTTGCACTGAAGGGCCACCAAAGCAAGTAAATGTATGAGAGGAAGCTAATCTTTTGTTTCAAGTAATCACTGCTTTTCATGTAGGTCTTTTTTTCTAATCCCAGAATTTTATTTGAAAGTTTGCTCGTTCGTATGAATGATACCCAAGGGATCACGTGATCTGGGATATCTATTTAGTATTTGGGATTTCTTCTTGAACTTAAGCTGCTAGTATATTAGTTTCAGGTAGAGAATAACTCTGAGCATGCACCATACGAAGATTATGGACTCGGCAACAGCAAACAAAAGAAATTATCCAACAAACCAAATCTTCTGTTCTTTATTAGTAGAATTAGGGAATAGGTAAATTTTCTATTTCAACGAATTTACATAGTTTATTATGTTCTTTGATTAATAATATTCATGTGATGCCTTTGGTGTGTAGTGTCAAAAATTCAAGGAAACAGATTGTTTTTGGTGGAAAGGTCTTGCCCGTATCATGGAAGCCAAGGGATACATCAGAGAGATGGATAACAAGGTAAAGTACAGTAGTAACCAAAAAACCAACCGTTCTTCTTTAATTTCATGATCCTTTTATCGATAAAGCTACAATCACAGTTCTTCTTCTGTGTTGCAGGATAGTTGAGTTGAGATTAAATTTATACAACCAACAGAAAGAGGGAACAAAGAACTGGATTTCCAAGATGACAAACCACTCTATGTTTATCCAGAAGCTGACATGCTGCTCTCGTTGAAACAAGACAGAACATACACCGGATTCTCTGATTGGGGAAAAGGATGGGCAGATTCAGAGATTCGGCGGAGGCGGTTAGAAAGAAGAGAAAGGAGGCCTCGAAGAAAAAAGAAACCCCAAAAAGAACGATCACGAGGTCCTTCTTCGAAGTTGCATCCATGGAGAAGCAAAGAATAATAATCTCAACCCTCCCAAGGTAACGAATCTACTTTATATATATTCTTCTCTTTTTAACCAAACCCCATTAATCCCCCTATTCATGGATCTTTATGGAAGCATAATAATTCTATCTACAACAATTGCTCTTTCAGGTTCCTTCTTCTTCGCTCTCAGTCCCATCTTGAGGCAGAGACATCGCACTATCGAGAAGCTGAAGCTTGTGAATGAGGCTTTGGCTGCTGCGGAAGAGAATGTGGCTAGGCTTCAAGTCATGATGTGATCCTCAAAGAGATATGTTCTTATTATCTCGTTAACAGCGAGCTTCAAGAAGCTTTAGTTGCAGCTAGAACATCGATTAATGATGCTTCTACATTTGTCATGGAGCTTAGAAGATTACAGTTGAATATTTTAAACTCTTTTTCTTAATTTAGCTTAGTTTCATTCCATCAATTAATGAGAGAGTTAGGGGGTTATTGGATGTATGATTTTGATGGATTTGGAAATCCAAACAAAAATCATGTATTATTCAATCATTGATTTTAAAATACTTATCAAAATCATGTGTTATTGGTTATGTCATTTACAAATACTTTTTAAAATCCCTTGTTATTCATTTAATGATTTGTTTTTGGATTTCAAAATCCACATTATGTTTTATATGGATTTGAATGGATTTGATAGTGTAAAATAGAATGATTGAAATCCAAGGATAAAACATGTTATTTCAAAATCCATCTGTTTTGATTTCTAAAATTTACAATTCCATATGGATTTAGAAATCATCTGTTTTGTTTAGTGTGCTGTCAAAACAAAATATTAGGGGTCGAATTAGAAAATTAATTGAACTTTGGAGTTAATTACTTTATCCCCTGAGTAAACAAAAAGATAAGATTATAGTATGACGTGACGTGTGAGAATGAATCTAACGGCTGAGAGTACTCGAGTGTTCTTTTTCCTATTACGACCCCCACGTGTAGATGTAACAGAACGGACTCACAATAGCCGTTAGATCAAAATCCAACGAAGATACAATCTGAACGGATAACATCACTTACTACACGGATCGCCAACGTGGCAGTAGGTCGTAAGTATAAAGATGCACGTCGATGGGTCTCCTTATTTCACGCAAATCATAAACCGCCACCAAACCGAAAAAGAAAGGAAAAAAAAAATAGATCCATTTGTGAGGAATCTTTTGAGCTTTCAACAATGGAGTCAGCAGCAGCAGCAGCAACGACGAAGCCAACGAGAGGAGCCGGAGGAAGAAAAGGTGGTGATCGGAAGAAGAGTGTTACGAAATCCGTCAAAGCTGGTCTTCAATTTCCCGTTGGTCGTATCGCTCGTTACTTGAAGAAAGGTCGTTATGCTATCAGATACGGCTCCGGTGCTCCTGTTTACCTCGCCGCTGTTCTCGAATATCTCGCCGCCGAGGTATAATAAACTTAGATCGATGTTGCATTCTGAATCGATTTTAATATATATTTTATAGATCTGGTAGTTTTTTTTTTTTTTTTTTTTTTTTTTTTTTTTTTTTTTTT
>NC_025704.1:18684389-18691488 GCF_000633955.1 Camelina sativa
TTTTTTTTTTTTTTTTTTTTTTTTTTTGATTTTCGAGGCGATAGATGATAGATCTTAACGAATTGTGAAAATCTGGTGGGTGTCAGGTTCTGGAGCTAGCTGGGAACGCAGCGAGGGATAATAAGAAGAACAGGATAAACCCTAGGCATCTTTGTTTAGCGATAAGGAACGATGAAGAGTTGGGGAAATTGCTTCAAGGAGTTACGATTGCTAGCGGAGGTGTTCTTCCCAACATAAATCCAGTTCTTCTTCCTAAGAAATCTCCATCTCAGGCTGAGAAAGCTTCACCTGCTTCCAAGTCTCCTAAGAAGGCTTGATTAAAAATAAAATATGATCTCGATGTTGCTTTTGTTGGGTTTATAATCGGATATCGAGGACGAAGAAACATCTTGCTTTTGTTTGTTTGTTTTGGTTTTAGTAGGGGTATCGTGTAGGTTTCTGAAATCAATCTCCTCTTTGTTTTGGGTTGTCTATGTAGAAAAACCATGAGAAGATTGATTTAGTGTTTACGCAATTTGTAATGGAAAATAACTACTTTCTGGGTTTAGCAAACATCATCCTCATCCGTCTAATAAATTGCTCTTGTTTCGTACACATTTTAATACAAGTATTGATTGTGGATTAAGTCAGATGTTTAAGTGATTATTGAAATGATTTTGGTACATTTATTGAAGTAGATTAGATAAACTCAAGAACAAAAAAAAAACACAAGCAAATGTTGTTCAATTTGGGCTTTAATTGGGCCTATTGATAGGCCATTAAATTTTTTTTTTTCTTCGGATGTCCCGTAAATTTGTCTCTACGAATTTTCTGGAAAAAGGGGGTTTTGGTTTCCCGTCGTGGGGGTTTAGAATTCAAAAGAAGAAGAAGCGATTTTCGAAATTCAAATCGAATTGTTACAATCTTGGATTTGCGATGATGAATTTACTGGTTCAATTCTTCTCTCCGATTGTTTGATTTCTTGGTTGATATGGTTGAGGAACTTTTTTGACTGACTCGTTGTTGTTTTTGTTTTCTTTATGGGGGGGTTAGAGAAGAGCTGTATTATCATCTTCTAAACGAAGCGAGCTTATTCGTATCGTCGCTGTTGCTACCGCTACTTCAGGAATTGTGTATGCTAATTGTAATCCAGATGCAAGTAAGCTATTATTACCAGCTTCTCTATATTATGCTTGGTGATGTTGGGGTTAATGTGAATCTGATAAAGCTGGATTCATAACTGTGATTATGTATTCTAGGAACGCGTATATCGCTTGCTATTCCTGAATCTGTTCGGGAATCTCTTTCGTTCCCTTGGCAGCTTTCACATGGTTTGGTTCATCGTCCTCCTCATCAAAGCTTGTTGTTTGGTTAGTAGCAAAAATGTTTCTGATATCTGACTGTTTTTTTTTTTTTTTTGCAATTTTTTATAACTTCTGGAGGTTGCAACTTTTGAAATTTCTATTTTCATGTATAGGGAATCTCGCGTTTTCGTCCAGAGTTCGTCCAAAACCAGAAGCACCTGTAAATGATGATGAGAAGGGAGCTTCGGATAGTTCGAAACCAAGTAATGGATACTTGGGGAGAGATACTATAGCTAATGCGGCTGCCACAATAGGACCAGCAGTTGTCAATCTATCGGTTCCTCAGGGTTAGTAAGCTTCTTTCTAGATTTTTGTAATCTTTTGAGTTTCGTTTATGTTGTTACCTTTAGGAAATTGGTTGTAGAATTCACAGGGGTGGTTTGGTTATCTTTGGGAATTTGTCTAGGTTTCCATGGAATATCTATGGGAAAGAGTATCGGTTCCGGAACGATCATTGATGCTGATGGCACGATATTGACTTGCGCTCATGTTGTAGTCGATTTTCAAAACATTCGTCAATCATCTAAAGGAAGGGTAAGCTTAAAAAACCAAATGTATTCTTCATGATAGACTGTGTGTAGATTTCTTCTTACAATCTATTGGAGATGATCTTAGATTGACTTTTCTCTTTGGAATATATGGTTTAACTATTGGAGAAAATAGGAAACTAGGGTTCTAGATGATAAGATTGGTTTCTTCTTCATGGTAATCTCAGAGAGTAAGTTCAAAAGTTAAAGCTCTTCTTCATGTTAAACTGTTGTATATAGTCTTGTCAAGAATCTTGAAATGACTTTTTTTCTTTTCTTTAAAATCTAGTATATGGTTAATTTATTGGAGTTATAGGGAACTGGGGTTGTAGCTGATAAGATTGGTTTCTTCTAATGATATATCTTGATGGAATCTGTTTAGAATATATGTGAAGTTTTAGAGTTGTTGAATTATAGGTTGATGTGACGTTGCAAGATGGTAGGATGTTCGAGGGTGTGGTGGTGAACGCTGATTTACAATCCGACATTGCATTAGTGAAGATAAACTCAAAGACGCCATTGCCAACTGCTAAACTTGGTTTTTCGAGTAAGCTTCGTCCTGGGGACTGGGTAATAGCTGTGGGTTGTCCTCTTTCTCTCCAGAACACAGTAACTGCTGGTATTGTCAGGTACATGCAAAAGTCTTATTCGTAAGTTCTTATAGTCACAATTGTTTTTTTTTTTTTTTTGAACGGTGTTTTGCTTCTTCTTGGTTCTAGTTGTGTTGATCGCAAAAGCAGTGATTTGGGTTTAGGAGGCACACGTAGAGAATATCTCCAAACAGACTGCGCGATCAATGCTGTAACTAACATCTTTCTTTCTCTGTGGATTGGAAACTCACTGAAGTTTGACTAGTAGATCTTCTGATTTTCTATATCCTTGTGCTCTATGTGTGTTAGGGAAACTCTGGTGGGCCTCTTGTAAATTTGGAGGGGGAAGTGATCGGTGTTAATATCATGAAAGTTTTAGCTGCAGATGGTCTTGGTTTTTCCGTGCCAATTGACTCGGTATCCAAAATCATCGAGCATTTCAAGAAGAATGGGTATGCTAGTAATAATCTCAATATCTTTTCCTCATGTATCACATCTCAAAGCTTGGGAGAAGTTAAACGAAAAGTTACTTTTGCAGTAGAGTTGTTCGGCCATGGATTGGGTTAAAAATGATCGAACTCAATAAAATGATCATTGCTGAGCTAAAAGAACGAGACCCAATGTTTCCAGATGTTGATAGAGGCATACTTGTTCCTACAGTGAGTACCCATATTTTTCAATAAGATCAAATAAGTTAACTGTAAAACCAAATTTCCTCTTATTTTTGCATATTTGACTAATGTAGTTGCATGATCACTATTTTTCAGGTTATTCCGGGGTCACCGGCTGATCGAGCTGGATTCAAACCAGGTGATGTTGTCGTGAGATTTGACGGGAAGCCGGTGGAGACCATCAAAGAGGCATGTATCGTTCACTCTATCTATCACTCTCTTTATCTTCTTAGAATATTTTATGTGTGAATGAAGTTCAATTGCGCAGATAATGGAGATAATAGACGACAGAATCGGAAAGCGGATGCAAGTAGTTGTGGAAAGATCAAATAAAGAAAGGACCACACTAGAAGTCATTCCTGAGGAGGCTAATCCAGATATGTGAGCCGATGACTCTCAGGTTTTGAAATGGAACTTTACCGTATCCAACCAAATCTATATATACATTTTTGAAGTACATTTTGGGTTCTACCCTTTTAGTTATAATAATTTAAAAAGTTATTTACAAAACTAATCCCTAAAATATTGCACAAAAAAACAATAAGTAATATATGGTAAAACATAACTAAATACTCTAATAATATATCTTAAAAATCGAGAAATCATTTAGATTGCTAAAATATCTCTACTAATTAATATAGATGAAATCGAGATAATATCTCTAATGGAAACTAAATAACTATACATATGAGATTATTGGAATATTCCTTACCTAAATCATAAATCCTTTACTTTGAAACGTAAATGTCATATTAATTTGTAGAGATTTTTTTTGCTTGCTCACCAATCTATTCTCAATTCCATATTACACCTAATTCAATCAACCTTAAAGCACTATAAAAAACCTCTCGCTAGGTAAATGAGTTCACCGAACATACTTACAACCAGCAAAGAAACTTTATTGAAATCGATGTAAATTGCTTTATATATTTTCTTTATTTTTTCTCTTGCTTTTGATGTTTATTTTCTGTTGTAAATTAGTCACTCTGCTTTAAGATATGAATCCTACTCATCACTAACGATTCAATGTGTATGTTTTCATCGTGTTGTATATTGTTTTGCTTATCATATCAATAAAATTAAGTTTTCAGTTTCTACTCATGACTAACCACCGTCCCTTTCGTCTATGTTTTTCGTTAACTAATATGCACTATATCCCAATTGTTTCGTTGATATATTTGTTTGTCCAAATACTATATGTTGATAAATTCCCTTCATCTCTCTCAGTCTTACGGAAACGTTGCATAAGTTTTATGTTAACGTACATGTGATTGCATGAATCCCTTTAAAAATTAATTCTTTCACTAAAACTCTGCTAACCTAGATTCAAATCTAGCCAAGACTATCTAGAAAGCTAACCAATGAATTGGCCACACGAAAGGACGAAGAGGATGACGGATGACTAGCAAATAATAGAGCAACAACGATTAAGATAATAAGTCACATACTCACAAGTCACAACCATATAAGAGGAGTCATGAGCACATCTTTCCGCCGAAGATCACTCATAGGATATAGTAGACACATAGAATTCAATATCACCCACTTATTATAAACAACTTTTGATAGACTTTGTTAATTTATCTTTTATTATCAATTTTTATATTATTAACTAATTTTTTTACAGCTATTGAATAACTTACTTGATTTACTGTTTAAAACATGTTATCTCTAAGTGGAAAGAGAAAGACATTTGAGCTCTATAATACATACATGTTGATACTAATCAAGTTATATGAGACTCTTATGCATTTTTTTTCTTTAAAAAAACAACAAAATAACTGAGATCACCAAGGAAAAACAAACACTTATTATCTTTTTCTACAGTAACATTATCTTTTCAAAAATAATATTTTCTATATTTTACTTGGTTTATCATTAAAAAAATATATATTTTAACATCATTTCAAAAATTTCAGAGCATGATTATAGATATAATTAAAATTAATAAAAATAGAATATTATGTAGATGTAAACTTATAAATGTTTAAAATATCATAAAACAGGGTTATTTTGCATAATGGATTATAAGAAAAGACGGTTTAGATTAGCATTAGTATAAATTTAAAAAATATCATTAGTCCGACACTACACGGGTTAAATCTTCATCTGATTATTTTGTTAGTATCATTAATTTTAGAATATTAGTAATATCTATTTAAGTTGATTAATTACCATTATGTAAAAAAATTTGAACAATATGTGAAATTCTAGAGCTAATAATCAAAATAAAATTTTATAATCTTAAACACTAAACAAAACAAACAATATTAATAAAATATAAGTCGACCAAAAAACAAATGTAACTTAAAATTTAAATATTTTAATTATAAAAAATTATCCGCGAATCTAGTGTGTACTGAATTTGTGATAGGTATTTGATTTTCGTTTACTTTGGTATCCTTTTTGGTCTGATGGTTCCTTTCTTGACCTTAACGGATCTAAGTGAGAGATAGACATACATAACCATCAAATTATTGAACTTTGGCCTATTAATGGTATCTAATCTTTAAAATTAATTGATGTTTTGAGATTTTCTCTTTCGATTTCGACGTATTACTTCAGTGTTTAATTTATACTTGCCATATGATTTAAAAAGAATAATATTTAGGCATAATCACAAATAAATACACATTTGAATTTTAAGTAATCTTAAGTGTGTCAATGTGTTGATTAGAAACAGAAAGCACCGTACCGATAAAGATGTTATCAAGCGAGACTTGTACCACCAAATGGAGCCTTGTCCAGTTGGTTGTGTACTGGTCTAAGCCCTCAAAGCTCGATGAGGCCAAGTGTTCGATTCGAGTTTGGTACCAAAAGTGTCCCTCTCTCTCTCTTTCTACCACAATATCACGTTGATCGAAATTGAAATTGATCTTTTAGTCCGGTTTGGTCGGCTTATTTTTATTTTTATTTTGAGGCGATATTTATAGGTCTGGTGGGTGTGTTTTGGGTATCAGATTCTTGAGCTAGCTGGGAACGAAGCGATGGATAATAAGAAGAACATGATAAAGGCTAGTCATCTTTGTTTAGCCATAAGTAAGGATAAAGAGTTGGGGAAATTGCTTCAAGGAGTTACGATTGCTAGCGGATGAGTTACTATTGCTTGATTAAGCTCAAAATTGAAATTGATCTTTTAGTCCGGTTTGGTCGGCTTCCTTTTTTTTTTTTCTTTTCTTCTTCAATAAAATCAAATCGTATGTTTTCCGAATGTGATTACTGATTACATTTTTTTTTTCTATGGCTTTTGTTTTCTTCTATGATTTCGCTTCAAGCCTTCATGCATATCCATTTGGGCAGGCCTAGTTAACAGCAAGTAGATTTAAGAGAAGTCAGAGCCGAGAGCGTATAACAAAACAGAACAATGGAAATGGCTCAGCAAGAAAATATGAAAGCATACAACTTAAAAACAAATCAATACAAAAAAGATTGAACAAGGAGAGGGAGAGAGATCCATTATAATTTTGTAATACATGATTTTCGAATCATGAATCAAACTAAATACCTAACATACAATATAAGAATATATGATCACCAAAACAAAACAAACACTCATTTTCTCTCAACGGGCTTCGTTTTGTTACAAGGGATGGTAAGGGACGTAGCCCAATAAGCCCGTGACGTTAGCCACAACTTCGTTGCATTTTGACAAAAGGTTTAGCATCTGTTGAGAGATGTCTCCAGCGCTAACTGCTGGGCTCGGACCACGGAAGTTTCCTAATGGTGGCATCGGAGGTTCCACATGGTCCACTGGTTTAATGGGAACTTGTGGTTTTGTGTATTGTGGAGGGAGTGGAAGAATTGGAGGCAATGTAGAAGGAGGAAGCTGTTGATGATGAACAATGTTTTGAAACTTCTTACTAACAAATTCCATAGCAACAGATGAAGAAGGTCCACTGTTTCTATTCGAGGTTGTTGTGACTGGTGTTGGCTCGGTGGTTGCTTTACTCGTGTTTTCTTCACCACCT
>NC_025704.1:18696221-18701871 GCF_000633955.1 Camelina sativa
CGGTTACCATTTCCATTGTTACTACTACTGCTCAGGTCATCAACTGGTTTCTTCAAGCAGGATTTGAGGTTGACGTTTGGTGGTGGTAAGATTGGTTGGTGAAGTGGCGGTGCTTCGTCGAGCCGCTGGCTCTGTGGTTCATCATCTTCCTTTGTGTTTTCTGGTTCACGAGGCTCGGCTTTAGGAGCATCCACATCACGAAGAAAGTACTTTACGTTCACGTTTCCAAATAGAGAGTTGTTTCCTGTTGCATATCGAAAAGCAGTTTGTGCATCGGCTTTGTACAGAAAGACAACACGGCAGGTCGATGATTTCCAGAAAACCCTAATGGCGGACTGATCTAACAGCCCGAAGCGACCAAACCTTGCTTTTAACAATGCAGCTGAAGGGAGAGATGTGTCAGGTGGGAATTTCATGACCAGCATTGTGGGCTCAACCACCTTAACTGATGGAGCCGGTTTCTTCCCGGTTTGAGCTCTGCCTGCTTTTGCTTGTACCGCACTGCTTTGCTCTCTAACTGGTTTTATATTATCCTTTGCTTCTCGACTGATCTTCTTCTCAGAAGCCATTGATTTCAACTGATTAGTTTTCTTCAGCTTCTTAGCTGATGGGTTTTCATCTTGACGATCAGAAGAGAGACGTTTTTTTCCAGCTTTTGATGGCTCTTCAGTTCTCTTCAGAGTCTTGACAGGTTTTGAGGGTTTCGTGTCTCTGGCATTTTCGACAGTAGCATCAGAGGAAGATATTGCCAAGCTCTTTTGGTAATTAAGTGAACGGAAGCGGAGAAAAAATTTCCTAGCAACTCCAAAAGAAGCAACTGATGAGCCATTGAAAGGATCAAGAGAGAGATCTTGAAGATGACTCAACAGCTGCGGCACATCGACTTCCATATAGGATTGGTAATGCGCTGAACCAAGCTGGGACAATTTCTTGGCCCCAGCTTCCCCAGAAGATAAAAACTTTCTCTTCTCTGGATGGTCAGACTGAGGCTCTTTCTTCTTTTTCTTTTTCTTTTTTGGCTCTAAAGAAGAATTCTCCAAGCCCATTTCAGTTGAAGATCGTTTGGCAACTTTGACTTTCTTGAGTACAGACCCTGTGGAACTCTTCCCTTTTGATGCTGAAGTATGAGACTCAAGCAGCGGCTGGAGAGAGGTTCCAGCTGATTTTAGATCTGTTCCAGCCTCTTCTTTAAGACTCACCATAGCTTCAGATTTCCCATGCTCTGGAGGTAGAGCAGTTCTTTCTACCATTTTCTCCCTTGATTCTTCAGCTAAACCCTTTTCTTCATCACGAGGAAGCTTTGAAACTGAACATTCTGTACCAGGAATAGCTGCACTTGAAGAGGCAAAATCCATGCTGACAATCCCAGACTGCTCATCTTTCATTGGAGTTTGAAGCGTTGGAGCTCTTCTCTGCAGCACCAAATCCCCGTCCAAAGGTCCATCAAATCCATGGATATGAGAAGCTGCTGAAGTTGCGTCACCTTGGCCAAATTGAGCAGACTTATCACCAGCTTCATCCCTTCGTTTGAGAAGATACTTGTCTTGCTTTTTAGAGTCGTTAATCTTTGTGGGTTTTTTTGAACTCTTCAAGTCACCTAGCGTTTCTGCTATGACCAGTGGGCCACTCAAGGGAGCTGGAAACATGAGAAATTGGAAAAACACATCAACCACCAAGAAAATAAACAATGAAGCATATAAGGTAAACGTATGCAGGACTCTCCATAGTAGAAAGAGGCGCATAATGGTTATTAGGCCATATCTTGCAATGCAGAGTTCAACATCAATGAAAGTTCGTGATTCTTTCAAGCATGCTAATGTAAAGAATACAACTTCAAAGACATGGATCCTAAAATCATGAGAAGAGAGGATCTAAAAGTCACCAAAACCACTAAGTCTCACATCTTTGTAACACATATGTTAGCTGTTTCGAGCCTGCCTTGTAAAATGATACATACAAAGCAAAGATTACACATAAATGGATGATTTCTGAAAAGTGACAATACCTCGAGGCGGTGCTCTATTATGAGGTTCAAGAGTAGTCATTGAAGTACGAGCAGATTTGGTCCCAAAGGCCTGTGCATAGGTTTCATCAAACTCCTCGAAGACTGCCTTGCGGAAAGCACAAACAACTGCTTTCTTCTTCATAAACTGTAGACCGTCAGAATCATAGTCTCGAGGGGCTAATGCCAATTGCTTCACAAACGAAAGGGCTTCAAGGGGTGAAAACTTATCCCTAGAATTCTTAATCTGGTCAGCAGAGTAAACGGCTTGAAGCTCGTAATCAGGCACATCAACAGCGAAATAATCCTCAACGTTACTAGGCCTGAAGTTAAAAGGATTCCGACATTTACAAGTCAAGCCAAGAGCTGACCTTCTACAGGCCTCATCCATGGCTTCCTCAACAGCCTTGAGAAAATGCTTAGAAACAGTCTGCTGAGATTTCTCCTCTAGATTGGGCTCAAAGGGAATAAGCTCAGCAGGATCAAACCAACCATAACTACTATCCCCAAAAAAGGCAACAAGAACATGGTCAATCCTCCTCATACGACGAACAGAAGGAGACGCAAAAGCTTCATTGAATATATGACCAGGCCACCAAGGATGAGACTTTACCTTTCCCCAAACCAAATCTCCTACTTGAAACCCATAACTCAATGCCCTCGATACACCAGAACCCATTTTCTCACTCGCAACATAGTCATCAAACTCGGATAAGAGAGACTTGTAATCCGTAACTCCTCGCTTCTCCAAATCCAGTGTCTTCTCATCAGCGTCGGAGCCAAGCTCACTAGACTGATCATCGGACACATCTTCTTCTTCTTCTTCTTCTTCTTTTTCATCTTCTTGTTTAAGCTCAGAGCTATCATCCTTATCAGTTAAAATATCCTCGCTTTTAATATCATATCCCTCACTCCCTATGAGACCATCTTTCTCCGATCTCTCACTCTCGGAAACCCTAGCATCATTTGTAACCGCCGAATCGAGCTCCATGGGTAAGGAAGCTGCAGCATCACCATCATCATTAATGGCTTCGCCGCTCGAATCAACAACACCAGAATCTTTAGGAGGAGTTGTTACCTTAGGATCCTGAATCGAATCCGTTTGTTGAGTAATCTGAGCATCATCGTTCATCACCGAAAGAGTAATCAATGGAGAGTTGTTACTACGAATCGAGAAGAACCCTAACGCAGCAGAGATTATTATTATCCGTATTTAATTTTGGTTTCTGGACAAGAAGACACAAGAAAATGAAACTAAATCATCTGATGAGTCTGATGAGAGAACGATGTCGATGATGATGATGATACAGACACAGCTACTAAATTAGATGTTAAAAAGGCTAAACTCAGCCCATAAAAATACATATAAAAGCCTGTTAAGTTAAGGCCGGGTTTAAAACCCAAATATCAGTACACTTAAAACGTAGGGTTTTGTATGTATCTCTGTGAGACGGCGTCGTTTGATCTAAAACCTGAAACAATCGCATCCTTCTTCTTCCTTACAAGCGCCGACTTCAATCTTTTTTTTTTTTTTTCTCCTACGAATCTCATCAGCTTCAATCTCTTCTTCTTTGATTTTGCTGTCAGCTTTATCTCTATAGGGTACGTTTCTTATCCATGATTCGTTGTTCTCTAGCTTGAAAAGATGAGCCTTGAGAAATTTTTGCCATTTTCACATCTTGTTGGTCTTCTGGATTAAATAATAATAACTAGGGGGTATAGTTTCTGGTTTCTTCTATAAGCTTAGGAACTTGTTACAAGGGGTTTGTGCTTTGGTTTCTAGATACACTGAGTGGGGAGCGTTGTGATTGAAAGTTTCAGTCTTTGATTCCCTTTGAACTTATTATTAGGACATTGCTAGTTTGCTGTTTCAATGCCTTCAGTTTAGGTTAGGGACAAACTAGCTCCAAAGACAGATTTTTTTTTTTTTTTTTTTTTTTTTTTTTTTTTTTTTTTTTTTTTTTTTTTTTTTTTTTTTTTTTTTTTTCACATTGATTTGGATTTTCATATATGTTTATCTGATTTAAGTTGAAATGTGTTAAAAGACTGATTACTCTCTATCTCTCTCTCTCTCTCTCTCTCTTTGGCAGATTTTTTTGGATCTAAGTTTTGGAAGCATGGAGGTGCTTGATATTGATGCCCGAGCGGCTAAGCTAGGAATTGATTGGTCTCAGGTTAATCTTGATTCCATCCAACTTCCTCCTGGACAAGACTTTGGGATCGAGAGGTGAGAGATTTTCCATTACATCTCTCTAGTTTTTCATATCTCCTCCTGCTTTGTTTTTCTAGAATGTTTGAAATTTGTGAATCCTAATTCTAATCTTGTGTTTATACAATGGGATGAATGAATGCTCTCTAGGCCTTTTGCTATTAGATATTTTTTAAAATTTGGTGTATTTTAGTCATAGTCTGAATCGGTTTTATCTCTAGCTTTATGGTGCAAAGCTCATTCTTGCTTATACAGATTATTTTAGAACGTATGAACAATGCAACTAATTCGTTATATACCTTATTTTTTTGGTGTGTGGTGGTTGTAGTGATGATGAAGCTGTTTACCACGATGACCAGTCAGAATTCGACACTGGATTCGGTAACATTATCGTGGTTGATCACCTCCCTGTTGTTCCCAAGGAGAAGTTTGAGAAACTTGAAGGTGTTGTCAAGAAAATTTACAACCAGATAGGTGTGATCAAGGAGAATGGTCTGTGGATGCCTGTTGATCCCGTTACCAAGATGACATTGGGCTACTGTTTTATTGAGTTCAATTCCCCTCAGGTTATTTATCTACAAGCAGTTTAATTAGCTTAATCTATCTGTTTAATTTGTTCTCAAGCAATAATAATGTAGGCCTCATATGTTTGAATACTTTATGTTTCTTAATAGAACTTATTTGTTCTCAAGGATAGCTTCGTCTCTATGTTAACTTGTCGAGCTTTGCTAATAGTTTGTCTCAATGCAGGAAGCACAAAACGCTAAGGAAAAGTCTCATGGCTACAAGTTGGACAAGTCTCACATCTTTGCTGTAAACATGTTCGATGATTTCGACAGGTTGATGAATGTGAAGGAGGAGTGGGAGCCTCCTCAGGCCAGGCCGTATGTCCCTGGGGTACGTTTACTTTTCATCATACTACTGACGGCAGTGTTTCTAATTCCCCTTGTACCTTGAAAACTTGTCTTGTAATAACTTCCACTATCTCTGTGTGATCACTTCTTTATTTTGTTTTTTCTCAGATTGATTCAGTTACTTCATGTGTTTGCCAGTTGCATTAGAGTTATGATCTGTTTACGCATTTGATGTATACTAATCAATAATTATAATCGCCGAAACTGTTGTTGCATGTTTATTTTGTTATTCAATACAGTCTTTTGAGGTGCTTGTTCTCGTTGCTTATATGGTGTTCATTTTTCAGGAAAATTTGCAAAAGTGGCTTACTGATGAAAAAGCCCGGGACCAGCTCGTCATTCGTTCTGGCCCTGATACAGAAGTTTTCTGGAATGATGCTAGGCAGAAGAATCCCGAACCTGTTCATAAACGTCCTGTAAGTTACTTAGATCTTCCTGTATATCTGCTATTTATTACTTGACTGATTAGAGTAATGTTATGTTACCATCATCTGAAATATTCGATGTTGTCCTCCTACGCAGTAT
>NC_025704.1:18701931-18713988 GCF_000633955.1 Camelina sativa
ATATCGAATGGGACCCGACTGGAAGGTATTACTGTCTTAAAACTAAACCAGCCCATTGGTTGTTTCTGTTTGTTCTAACTGCTGATGTATTTTTGTTCTTTTCATTTATTTTCCAAGGTATGTTGCAACTGCTGTGACATCAGTCCACGAGATGGAAAATGGGTTCACCATATGGTCTTTCAACGGGAATTTGCTTTACCGGATTCTGAAGGATCATTTCTTCCAGGCATGTAACAAAAAAAAAATACTCGGGACTCACACAAGCATCATCCATTTTCTGATGTCTAACTAATTATTTGTGTATGGTTGGTTTACACAGTTGGCTTGGCGTCCAAGACCGCCATCATTTTTGACTGCGGAGAAGGAAGATGAGATAGCAAAGAACCTGAAGAAGTACAGCAAGAAGTACGAGGCAGAGGACCAGGACGTGTCTTTGCTGTTGAGTGAACAAGACAGAGAGAAGAGGAAGGCACTGAATGAAGAGTGGGAGAAATGGGTAATGCAATGGAAGTCTCTGCATGAAGAGGAGAAACTCGCGAGGCAAAGTCTTCGGGACGGTGAAGTTAGTGATGTGGAAGAAGATGAGTATGAAGCCAAAGAAGTTGAGTTTGAGGATGTTATTGATGTAACTGAGGAAATCGTTCAAGAGTCGATGTAAGTTTCTCGGTATCTTTTGTCGCCTTCTCTTATTGTTCTTCGGATCTCTTGTATGTTTTATTTAATCTGCGCTCTCTAAAAATCAAATGGAGACTTTTTGGTTCCTTGGATAGAGTTTTTGTTGTTATCAATTAAGTTTTCTTCATTACACTTTGTTTCCAATTTCATTGATTAATTAAGCATTTTAAACCGGGGGTGTAATGAAACTTTTGTAAACGAGGGGGAACAAATTAAAATGTTATCAGAGTTTTAATAAGTTCCCTACTAACCTATTAATAAGTTCTCTACTTTCTACATTAACGAGGGGGAACAAATTATTAAGTTCTCTACTTTCTACATTCTACTAACCTATGAGGTGGAATACTATCGAGTTTATTTTGGTTAAGGCCACAAATACAACAAAGACTTATTATAACAAAATATTTTAATATAACAAAGCTTAATCAGAGTAAAATTTGTTTGTGCTAACATTCTATAGCGACTAAAATAAAATACTCAAAAGCTATGAAAAAGCACCATCAAGTTTGCTTGTAGTGAATTGAATTGCAAACCTAATTGTTTCATTAATTTTCGTTGACTTTACCAAATGGAGCAATTAGGAGTTAAGTCAATGCTAACAATTTTCGTTAAACCGTAATCTTGGTCTTTGCTTGTATTGAACTCCTTGCCAGGAAAGAATAATGAAAAATAACTTTGAAATCACACTGTTACCATGGAATTCCCAAAATAATTTCCAATTGAACCACACAAAGATGAAATGTACCGCAATAAACGAGTGTTTGCCTGGGCAAGTAGCAGATTCTGTTCTTTAACCTTCTGAAAGTTAAATTTAAGTTCCTGCAGCTCAAGTAGCAGATTCTGTTCTTTAACCTTCTGAAAGTTAAATTTAAGTTCCTGCAGCTNAACGAGTGTTTGCCTGGGCAAGTAGCAGATTCTGTTCTTTAACCTTCTGAAAGTTAAATTTAAGTTCCTGCAGCTCAAGTAGCAGATTCTGTTCTTTAACCTTCTGAAAGTTAAATTTAAGTTCCTGCAGCTCACTTTTGACTCCACTGTATTCACAAAACAACAATAAGTATAAGCAACAAAATACATGTACACATTACTCACAAGTTTCATGATTTCAAACAAAGATTACTCTCTCTCCACGACGACTTTCATCAGTCTCACGTTTTCTTGCAAAAAAAAAAAACCAAGTTACTTATTGTTGTTTCGCACCTTTTTTATGTTTTTTTAATGCAAAACAATGTCGTTTTGCAGTTTAACGAATATTGTTACTTTGTTAGCGTTGATTGACTTATCAACATGTTTTATTTGGCAAATTCAACGAAATGTGATGATTTTAAAGAAAAGTCAATTAAACTTAGAAATTTTTAATTCAGCACAAGCCAAGTAGGAATATTTTTCAACAATTTTGGTACATTAAGATTTTTCTTTTTCATCACACTTTTCCGTTTTTATACATTTTTACTAGGTTTTTAATATTAAGTTTGTTTTCAAATATTTTGGCTTGGGTTCTTTATTGTGATATTAAATTGAGCGGCTGGTTTTAAAAACATTACATAGTTCAAGTAAATAGCTTTTTGCACACTTTTGTGCTAATAGCGAATTGTTTTAGGTTTATTATATTAGTGATACGACAATGCACATATATTTTATTTCTTATTAAATTTTATCCATAAAATAGAAATGTAAAAAGAAGAAAGAAAGAATTGAAAAATAGGACACTGATGTTCTTTTAATTTTCAATAATATATTTGATTGTATTAATTTGACTGATAGTCTTAAAAAAAAAAAAAATTATTTGACTGATATACATCTAAAACAGGTGATTCTTTGAATGAATTTCAGTGAGTACACTTCTACTGTTACTGTTACTGAAAATAATTAAATAATCAAAAGAAAAAAAATTGATCAAAAGTAAGCAAAAATCAAGAAAAACATAAGAAAAATATGAACAAAACATAAGTTAAAAAAAAAAAAATCATATTCAAAAATTAAGATGCTAAAACAAAATAAACGGATAGTAATTACCAACTACAAAAAAAAGGAAAGTAACAATATGATATGATGAAAAATTAACTCACATTACTTACTATTTCCATCTCTTTTATATAGTAAAAATGATCACAATTGACACACTACAACTTTGTTTTTGATAAGTACGATGAATTTGATTATCTTCATCATTTTCTCCTTTTGTGTGGTTGTTAATGGGTAAGAATATACTAACCATACTGTAACTCGAAAGGTAGGGAATGCAATCACATTAATCACATGCGAAATAACAAAGCTTCTAGTACATGTAAAAGTCATTTACAGACCTATAAATAAGCTGTTCAGACACAAGTCAAGAGACAATGGAGTGACTGTAGACATAATCATTGCAAGCATAACTGGAGGAGCACTTGTCTTGATAATGATTAGGTAAAAAAGACTAATATGCATGGTTTATGTTTATCAGCTCAAGAAATCTACTATGAAAAATGTTGAATATGGTATAACTGGGGATTTTCATAGGGTATTTATAAGAGGTGGTGCTCTTGCTGATGAGCCACACCACCAATGATTTTAGTGAGGATAGTATTATTATGGTAAGATGGGGAAAGACAATTAAAAAAAATCTAAACTAATTTGTATAACGTTTTTTCCAAACCCAAATACCTTGTATAAATCAACCTAAGATATCAAAAAAGTCAAAATTTAAACCTAAACTATGTCAAATATAGCTAATTTCAACATTTGATTAAACAATATTAATTAGCTATTTAACGGTGATGAGTCAGATGATTAGTGGCATACACAATTATTAATATTGCTATGTAATATTGTTATTACTCCATAGTCCAGGCATTATATTTACCAAGTTGTAGAAGTTAACAAGACAAATAGTTGATGAAGTATGGTGGTACTAAATGCGGGAAAAGGTTATATTTCACAGTGAACAATTTTGATCGTGCGTTTTCATAAACGAACGGATCAATAGTGCGTATTCCAAACTGAACAATCAAAAAAAATCAAATAACTACATGAACATTAATAATAACGACGTGTTTTTGGCCTTTGGGGATTCAAAATTTTAAAGAACGCAAAATCGTTTGTTTTAACTTTTAACATTTAGTGAGATTCACCGGTGCGTATCTGACGGACATAAACCAATACTTTACCAAATGAAATAAAGTAAATTTCTAAGTACTTTTCTTTTGTTTCGGTTTTGTAAACGAGATGTAAAAGTTTCGTGGTTTGAGCATGTTTGGGACTATTGTGTTTCTAAAACATACTATTTCGATGCCACATCATTGTCACGTTGGGCATCTTATCTAGTCAGTAGAATGAACTGTGTTAATAAGCACTATTATAAAAAAGTTCAGGTAGCTTATTTGAATTTTTTGATTGTTAGTTTTGGAATACGCACTGTTGATTTGTTTGTATATGAAAACACTCGATTGAAATCGAGGAGTGTAAAAATAGGCATTTTTCCCTACTAAATGCTATATTAATTACCAATACAATAACAGTAACAGTAACAGAACTACACACAAATCAGCAGAGCATATACATAACTTAGTTTGACCTATTTAGAACTTAGTTTCAGTAAGAACCATCCATGCCGGAGAAGGAGACACTTTAATTTTTTTAACTTTTCTAAAAGTAAAGACTGATATTGAATAAGAGATTAGAAATGACAAAAGAAGAAGTACCGGAAACAAAAAAAAATTCATGGAGAATCATGTTTTAGGCGGAGGAGTTCCAGCAAGCCAACCCCAGACGCCACCTGAGCTCTGTTGTTTGGCGTTCGTGGCAGCAGCTTGTTCAGACGCAACGGCTCTTTGACGTTGGAGGAGTTCGAGTTCCTTTTGAAGTGTTTCCATATTCTGAAGCTTTTGTCTTACCTCTGCAACTTCAACCTGCGGACCGAGTTTTGTTAGGATTTGGTCAACATGGGATCAGAGGAATGTTTCACCATCTCGAGGTTCAAATATCAAATCCGGAACTTACGATTTGGCCTATAAAATGGAAAGAAAAGTTGACGTTTCTAAGTGAAAGGTCTAGATACCTCTAGTTTGAAACACCTTGATTGTTCTGCTGCAAGTTGACTTCGCACAGATTGAACTTCCTATAGATGAAATACCAAAAATGTTGACACAACAAAAAAAAATTCTCCAAGAAATTCTCAACTCATACATCTTGCTTACTAGTAATGTCTGTTTACACATTAGTCTCGGTAAGAACCAGTTTTCAGAAAATCAATTACATGATTGTGTTCTGTTGGCTTTTTAGATTTTGTAGAAAAAAAAGAAAGGACAAGAGAGATTCATGAAGGTAATAATAATATTGTTACCTTATACAGCTCTGTATTCCGTGTGTCTATCTCGGCTAACTCTTCCTTTAGTTGGAGAGTTTGTATCTTCTCTTTGTTGAGTGATGCTTCCAGTTCTCCCTTCTCTGATTTAAGGACTGTGATAATGAGTTCACTTTTTCCTTCAACCTAACGATTTAGTAGTATCCAAAATACAAAGAAGAAAAATAAGAGATGCAATGTGAATTTGTGATCATCTTAGTCTATTTTGATATTCACACTGAGAAAAATCTGACGAGAAAGATACCTTTGATCTAGAGTTAACATTATCCATGACAATTTCCCTTACTCTGCTTTCTTGGCTCACCTCAATCTCAGACTCAATATCTCTAGTTGTAGCGTTATTAACAGCAGAAAAAGTATCTGGCACAGGAGAAGCTCCCATAATTTTGGATTTCAAGCTTGATTTGTGGCTTGGTTTGAAAACATTCACCTGATTCACAAAAAAAAAAAAGAGAATTAACAACCGAGTTATAAACCAAATCAGGACAAAATGTATTTATGGGTACCTCGTTGTTGTAACTTCCATTGTATCCACCAAAAGCGACGATTACATCTTCGCCATTGTATGAGCTCACAACTAAACTCAATCCCTATCATCAAAGGAACATTTGCAGCTTGAAAAGGAAATCACAAATGAAGTGTTCCGAGACTTCTTATATGGGAAAAATGAAATAGGTGGTGTTTTTTTTTTTAACTACCTCGCTAGCAAGAGGTACACGTCCTTGAACTGAAGTGACTACTGACCACGCAAGAGTTGACATATTTAATACAACAGTCTCAGATGCCCCTGTGGCAAAGTACCAGGAAGAGTCACAATTAATCACACTGTACAAAGAAAACGAAACAACTATCAAGCTTTTCCCCAGGAAAAAGTTCCACTATGTAACATAAAGAGCAACATGCAGAGATCAAAACGCAGGGAAGAGAGAGTTTTCGAAGGAAAAAATGTAGAAACATGCCGCTTTTGTTATCTCCACCACCAACAATATACCAATTTTCCCCAATTGTCACACCAGCGTGTCCAGCACGTGGAGTTGGTGCTTCACCTTGTTGTGTATGTTTTGACCACTCCATCTATAAAATGGAACAGAATCTGTCAAAAATCTGATAAAGAACGTTACTAATTAAAACAAAAGAAGCTTGCCATACGGTTTGCAGATCAAGGACGTGCAGATCATCAAAACAAGTTGCTTGTGATCCTCCACCAAAGATTAGAAGGTAACGCTCAGCGTGCACTGCAGCAGCATGATCAGACCTTGGAGTTGGAGGAGAACCCCTGCAAATTGGCAGCACTTTAATTCAACTGCTGATCTTTCATTGATAACTAAGATATGAATTGTAGTTAGTTGGCAGCTTTATAAAATTTCCACTTCCTGAATTTATAATCTAACCTTCAAACAGACCTAACTTATTCAAAAGTGAGAATAAAATGCAGAAGCTTCATAAGATCTTACACGGCATCTATCTCATCCCAGGTCATGGTATCTAGATGAAGTATATGCAAATCGTTCAGAAGCGATTTCTTTGCATCCTGGCCACCAAATATCACCAAGCTTTTTCCCACAAGGGTCGCTGACTGACCTCCACGCGAAATCTGCGAGCAAAAGAAAGAGAGAGAATGATAAAAGTAGTATCAATTTTAGCAGCTAAAGTACATGCTCAATTTCCTATATCATTAAGGAGATCAATAAATTGGGTTCAGAATGCAACTTAATACATGAATATATGACGAAGGACGAAGGAGAGCAACTTTTCATTTTCTCTTCCAGATGTTCTCAAAAAGTTTTACTACTACATCGGAATATAACCCATATAAGTATGGAGAAAATAAGTATTTACCGGTGGCTTCCCGTATGTCTTTAAGATTGACCATGAACAGCTATGCAGATCAAATATCTTCACTGAGATGAGAAAACAGAAGAAAAACTGATATACAAGAATTGTATCCTCCAGAGAATAACTTACTAAAAAGTGTTTTTTAACTCTTACCTATCATGAATTCTAAAGGATCCTTTGTATGACCACCGACAGACAAAAGCTTGTTTTCCCATGGTATCTATGACAAACAAAGAAGGCCAGCGTGAGGAAAGAACTGTACTGTTCTCCAAACCTGCCCATGATATATTTCAAGGCTCGAAAACAAAAATGCAAGTTAAAATACTAACCAAAGAATGACCAGCACAGTGAGTTAGTTTTGCTGGAGATGAAGTTTCCTGTGATTCAGTCACAACCTTGGTTTCAGCTCTTGACCAAGTCCATTTTTTTAAATCTAGAACCTGTATTAGAAACAACATTCACAGAAGACATACTTCCGAATTGTCAGCAGACGTACCACAAAAATAATGGGACAAGGTTCTCGAAGGTAGGTAAAAATGAAACCAATTATCTCAATAGACCAGTAACTGCTGTCAAAAAGAACGCTATTAGTTGCTTACATGAAGATCACCTAGATAACGCCCGTTGTAGTTTCCACCATATATATACATCTTGTCTTGAATAACCGCTGCTCCATGCTGCAACGAATATAATAAACAAGAATTAGAAAGAGAGAAGATACATGGAAAGATCGTTTTCTTGCATGTTACACGACAGAGTGAAATCAAGTATTACCTCATACCGAGCTTTTGGTGGCTGACCTGATGTTGGTGGTGCAGTCCACTGATTATACACAGAAACAGTATTTGAGTCTTCCAAAACAATATCTTTATCTTGGGTTTCCGTCAAGCGCCCATCCTCGGTAGAAATCGTCTTTGTCTCACCAAATGAAGTTCCACTCTCAAAACTAGGCTCAGCCTTTGTGCTCTGCGGACAGAGAATCAATTTAGTAAATGAGTAAGATACTTCTCTTTAGGAAAGGAAAGACAAGCTTGAACCGAGACATAGAATGGTGTTATATACAAGGATCAAACAATTCAGACAAGGCATTGGTATCTTGGTAGCAATTCATACAAAAACTGAAATTAGATCCTATGTGTAGGTGAGATGAAAGTGCTTGATTTGGGATCCAGAACTCACATTGATTTGGAATTCTACAACAGGCTCTGAAACAGAGTTAGATACCCTTGGATACCAACCAGGATCTTCTTCCTTTTTACATACAAGTGAGAAATAAGAAGAAATTAGCCTATGATCAACAAGTTAAAGAGAAATGAGCATAAAAATCCTCTGTTGGTTACCTCTAAGATTTTCACAAAGAGACGCATTGCCTCAATGGAGGGCATGGTTCCAAGCCCCTGCCAACTAGTAAACATGTACTTCTATTTAGAAAATTTACAAGGACCACGTTCTGTGCTTACTTTTCATAGAAGATATCCTTAAAAGGAAACGAAGTCAGCAATGTAGATATGTCTCTTTTTTTATAATGGCATTCTCTAAGAATATGAGTTTCCCTGAGATGTCTCACCAGCAATTTGCATGCATGCTAAAATCAAGGTAGCTGTTTCATTTATCCCCCTTGGATGGAAATACTAAGTCCCACATTTCTACATACTCTCTAACATCTTACATCTACAATACTTGTTTCTGTAGCCCTAAATTCATTAGACATTTTAATCCTTGTACTCAAGATAGCAGAGTTATTGTTTGACAGAGACAAAAAGAAGGGAAACTAACCTTTTCCATTTGCTTAGCTCTACAGGATTCCACGCACTAGGTTTTGGAATACTGCAAGGTCCTAGCGTAGCCTGTTTAATTACATGTCAAGGCAAAAAAATTTTCAAAAATCAAAATTAGTAAAGCATCTTTTTATCACAAGGATGATCAATAAATTCTCATCTTCTTCACCAAGAACCAGTGGATTTGCCAACAACAATTATACGACCCTGAGATTTTCATTCATAGCAATGTGGGATCAACTCCCAAGTAAAATCACTTGTATTAATTGTTCCATTTCTATGTCAGCATTTTCGTCTAGAGATAGTACCAACATTTGATTCATATCTATTTTGTTGCAAAATTGGTTTAAAATCAGCAGATCTCTCTCTGTTTTTTTTTGGGAATTGGGATCGACGGACCTGCTGGTGCAACGCGTAGAGAAGCAAAGCGGTATCGTTGGAGAATTTGGAGCTGAGTTGTTGTTTCAACGACGACGAAGATTGAGATCCGTCGACGAGGCCGACGTAAGATGCGGCGGTGTAGAATCTCTCCGGGTAAGAAAGGCCAGAGCTCGCTCTCACCATGTGAGCCATTTTGTTCCGTTGATCGGAGGAGATTTGAAGAAGAAGCCAAAAGAAAAAAAAAAGCAACAGTTTCACTACTATTAATCAGCGTCTTTGTTTATATATTATTAGCGTCAAGAACACCAAGGACATGTTGCTATTAATTAGCGTCTTTTGTTTTATTTTATGAACAAAGACAGAAGTAAGAAAAATACTTAGGTTCACCACTAGGGGTGAACCTCTCCATTCACCCCCTTTTCTCTCAGCCAATCAGAATTTTCCATTTAATATTTCATTTAAAAAATAAATCAAAATTAAATTAAAAAGCAAATCAAATTAAGGAAACAAATTCTGTATACTTTTAATTAAGGAAATTTAAATATTGGATTGGTTTAGATTTTTAAAATTAGAATAAAATTATATGTCGGTTTGGGTTTACAAATGAAGTGGTTAGGGTTTAGATTTTACAACTAAAACGAAATTATATGTCGGTTTGGGTTTACAAATGAGGTGGTTAGGATTTAGATTTTACAATTAGAATGAAATTATATGTCGGTTTGGATTCACAAATGGGATGGTTAGGGTTTAGATTTTACAAGTAGAACAAAATTATATGTCGGTTTGGGTTCACAAATGAGATGTTAGGGTTTAGATTTCACGATTAGAACAAAATTATATGTCGGTTTGGGTTCACAAATGAGATGGTTAGGGTTTAGATTTTACAAGTAGAACGAAATTATATATCGGTTTAGGTTCACAAATGAGATAGTTAGGGTTTAGATTTTATATATGTCGGTTTGGGTTTATTCAAGAGCGGTTTAATTTTTTTAATTTTATAATAATATATACATATTTTATTTCCTTATTTTATAAGGGGATGAATGGAGAGGTTCACCCCTAGGGGTGAACCCAAGTATTTAATTTATTAGCTTACGAGAAATTATAATGATCAGGCTTGATCTTGATGCATGCAAAATATAGCTAACATGTCGGCTTAAACTTACCCTTCATCATATCTTTATAATGCTACGTCAGGAACAGAACATGCATGAGCCTATCCATCTCTTATGTGATTTGATTCAACACATGTCTATATAGTACCTAAGCAGCCCATATAACTGTCCCAACTCACTCCAATTATCGAACCAGAATAAGGTTTGCAACCCACTGTTCATTTTTTTTTTTTTTTATCTTACAACCAGAATGACTGTTGACTGATACAATATTACTTTTTCACAGTGATCTGTGTATCTAACCATCATGATCTGTGTATCTAACAAACCATTTGGAAGATTGTTGTGTACTCCCGAAACTTAAAACTTAAATGGTAGTTTTGAATTGGGTTTAAAGGTTTCATCGACATCTTCAGAATAAACAGACTTTTTGTGTTGACATAAACTTCCAATATGAGATTATTCAGATCTGTTCAATTTTACTAGTAAGAACAACAACATGGGGAGAGGATTTTCTCATTTAATAAGATTAAAACTAACCAACGTGCCAAGGGAAAATTGCAAATGGCACAAGGAGGAATTTAACCTATCGGTGCCTCGTTTGGTGTAGCACTGGAGCTCCTGTGTGACTTGTGCTTTGACCTCTTCTCCCGTTTCTTACTACTCCTGAGGAGATTGAATAGAGAAGAGCGTCAATTGCAACTATGAAATATGTAAAGTGGTTAAAAGATTGAAAAGTAGAAAGGTTCATGTACTCGTCATGTGAGGAACTATGGCCTAGGCAAGATTTTAGCTTCCGGTTAATATGCTTCATGTCCTTGTCAGTTGGGCAGTTGTAGTTCTTTACCTGAAAAAAAATAGAGAGAGCATATAGCAAATCTGCCTTTTAGATATGGTAGTTTCTTGTGACAAAAAAAGAAGAAGAAAAAAGATATGCACGTTTCATTGTTCTGTGAAAATTTGTAAGTTAGTGCATACCAAATATTCAATGTCATCAAGTAACTTTGTAAGCTCTGAAGTCGTGTGCTCAGAGTTTGGTTGAGAAACAATGTTCTCTAGGTACCTGCACCAAATGCAGTTTAGTTGAAAATCCAACCTATTGAATATCATCGCAGGTTCTCTTAAGCCAAATGGTTTGTTTAGAGGCCAAGGAGATTGAAAATCATCGAGATGGATATAGAAGAAGAGAAATAACCTATCAAAGTCGATCACTCGAAGAGCCCCATTTGCAATACGTAAAGACGCCAACGCCAACTGCAAGGACACACATCTAACAATTGAGAAATAATTCAACACTTTGTGATACTTGTATTGTTACATATACGCCAAAAGAAACAAAACTGCTGAAAGAAGGTACATGGTAAGTCTTTTAAGATAAGCTAAACTACTAAACTATATATATTAGTCAACGCAGTTTTCACCTATATATCTGTAAAAGAGAAAACAAAAAACCATCACGTCTTGAGTAGGGGTGTCAACCGGGCTGGCCCGGCCCGGCCCGAAACCCGTAAAGCCCGCATATGTTTGAGCTCGGCCCGGCCCGGCCCGAAATATTTCCGAGCCTATATTTCAAAGCCCGAGCCCGGCCCTAACAGGGCTACAGGGCTTTTCGAGCTTTTTCGGGCTTATCTTACCGATCAAAAATTCAAACTTATAAGCCTAAAAAAACAGTATTTGAAGGTGCACTATAAAACAAATCAATCAAAAATTTAATAACTTATCTATATTCACTACAACCAACTTAATTTAATAGAAAAGGTTTAAAACTAAATAAAATTTTGATACTTTAAGCAAATAAACTAATATATAATTCATATAAAATATCATTAATAAAAATCTTAAAGTATTAAGTATGGCTATTAAGTAAATATGAAAACTATGATTAGAGTTTAAAACTTCATTTACAATAAATTGTTAATCAAATATTGCA
>NC_025704.1:18715043-18729817 GCF_000633955.1 Camelina sativa
ATACTTTAAGCAAATAAACTAATATATAATTCATATAAAATATCATTAATAAAAATCTTAAAGTATTAAGTATGGCTATTAAGTAAATATGAAAACTATGATTAGAGTTTAAAACTTCATTTACAATAAATTGTTAATCAAATATTGCAATCAAACAAAAATATTAACAAAAATGTAAAAATATATTTGTTAGAGGGCTTTTCGGGCTGGTCCGAGCCCGGTCGGGCTAAGCCCGAAAAACCCTACAGCCTAAACGGGCTGAGCCCGAAAGGCCCGATTTTTTCTGGACATATATTTTTAAGCCCGAGCCCGATGTTTTTCAGGGCTGGGCCGGGCCAGCCCGCGGGTTTTAGCCCTAATTGACATGCCTAGTCTTGAGTAGCATATTTGAGCGTTACTGAAATATGCCAAACCATGAGTTCAACTAGATTCTTTGATGAGTTATTAATTTATTATGTATCTTCAATCTGATTCAAAAAAAAAGAAAGCAAGGGAGACAAAAGAAAGTATCATGCCACCTGGCCAGGAGGAAAGAGGAGTGGAGCATCTGTGAGGATAACTTTATCAGCTACTGCTGTCGCAGCTTCGAGCAAACTCTGCAGAGTACTTGAAACGTTATGCCAGTATGAGAAAATGAAACTTTAGTAAGGCCCGAAAGTAAAACGACTTGCAGTTATGATCCCAAGTTCAGTTACACATGTTAAAAAACTTAGTAAAGGTTAAGGGAATATTAATAGATTATACCTTCAATTTTTGGATTTCATCATCTCTAACTTGAAGAAATTCCTAGAAGATGATAGGATGATGTCACTTTTCGAAACAACATGAAGTGTAACAAGAATGAAAAATTACACACACCGAATGAAAGTATTAAAAAGCTTCAATTTCCTATTATGGTTCACCAACTTCTTTCGTTGAAGATAACATTTTCAGAATTTTGCTTTTGCAACAACATAATTTTCAATCAACTCAATCAGAGTCTCGTGACGATATAAGAAAAGCTACAAAAATTTAGACGGGCAGATTTACCTCCATGTTGTTGACAAAACCTTCGATTGCACGATACGGAGCATAAACAATCAGATCAAATTCCAAACTCTGCACATAAAGTTAATCTAATATGAACAGAAGAATAGTGAAAGAACAAGGATAAATAAACAGAGGGAAGTTGCAACAGATTAAATGATTCATATCATGCCTGAAGAACAGCCATCTCATACTTGAGAATTATGAGGTGATCTTGATTAATCCCTTTTCCTATTTCCTCAGCAGATACATGATTCTCCTCTATTTTACAAGAGGCATACACACAGGTTAACCTGTTCAAGGAAAGGCAACAATTAGTCTAAATTTTACAACATTGGATCAAAGGGAAAGAGACTGTCAGAGATACAAAATGCTTAACACAATTTGATAAATAAAACTTTTCAAACTATTATCTTAGGAAAAAGTAAAGCATTTGACCATTTTAAGGATTTAGAAGAACCATACATTATTTCTTTTGGATGATGTTGCATAACAGACCATTGCAGATAAAATCTTTTAAAGTATTGAAGGGCAGTTGCCTGCAAAATATTAGAAAGAAAAACATGAATACAGAGAGAAGTAATATATTTTTAACTTGATATAAACTTGTATCTCAAAGAGGAGTAATGCACCTGAATCTTGTGAGGAAATTTGAAGGCACTGCACACTTCTTGGACCTTTGCCTAATAATATGCTCTCATGAAGCGTTCTTCATCAACGTTCATAGGCTTAAGCTTTTTATCAGCTGAGAGTAAAGCAGCAAAACATAACATACTTAACACTTGGACTAACAAAGCTATAATGATATGTATGAAGATATTGAACGAACCATGCATAAGAAAGAAAAAAAAAGTTAACCTTGATCACCTGCATCAAGTTTATCTTTAGGATATGTTAGTGATCCACTGGCATCTACTTCAACTCGTGTTGTTCCACACTAAGAATAAAAATTAAGTTAAAAATCTAACATGAGTAGAGACAAAGTTCAATATCAAGACAGTTGCAGCACACAGACCTTATCCAGCATTTGCACTGCCCTCTGGTTAGCAGCTTTATATCTCTCCGCCTAGAATGACAACATTACAGCTTAGTTGCAATACCATATATCTACACAAGAATTAAAGATAATAACAATAGGCACGGGTAATAAAGTAACAAGAGTTCAAAATGCTCGGTCTAAGCCTCTAATGATGGAATAATCAGACTCTCTTGCGTCAAACAAAAGAAGCCCTTTAAATAATCTCTGTTGAACAATGAACAAGGAACAGTTTCACTTCCATTTAGCTTCACATTATTAGCCCAAGCAAAACAAAAAAAAACACACACAGACAAAGGTAATCTATAGGATGCAATCAAAGCAAAGTAAACCCTGAAGATGGATGAACAAAAAGTTGTAAAATTTAATGAAAAGCTGATTATAACAAGGGATATCGTAATTGCTTCTCTTAAACCAAAAAAAAGTGATCAGAAGAAGGAGAGAATGGGAAAAAGAAAGCAGATTACCAGTTTCTGGGGAGTGAAGATCCACTTGGCTCGTTGTGTTGATGTCTGGAAATCCGCCATTCTGCTCCCCCAACGAGTTCCAATATTTGCCACAAGGAGGCGAATACACAAAAAAACAAAAAAAACAAAAAGAAGGGATGAGGGATTCAGTGGGAGGACCGCCTCAATGAAACATACATGTACTATATGCGTTCTTCTCCGAGACGAGACGGTAGAGCCAGATTATGCCTAATTACAGATTTTGTATTCGCTGGTTGTGTGTGCCTCGCTCGCTCGCTCGGAGAAGAATCTTCCGGCTATACATACTACTTGGCAGTACAAAACGACATCGTTGGTCAAAAGCAATAACCCTAAGTGATACCCAAATTTAAATTTAAATTTTAAATTTAGATCAATTTTTCAATATCATATATATATATATATATATATATAAATAAGGTTTCACTCTCTTCCTATTGGCTGATTTTCATTTGATATTTTTTCTTTTTCATATTTTATTTTATTTTTCTTTATATATCACAATTACAAATCCATAATTACAATATTACTTGCTACTAAATGCCCATATAATTTATTTTGAAGTTAATTACCCACTTACCACCATTATGATTTTTTCTAATTGATTATGTCACTATTATGATTCTTTTTTTTTTAAAACTCATTTAAAAAAAAACTCATAATCTAGAGAAATCTTATTTATTATAAATAGTTGATTCTACCTATCATAAACCAACCACAGAATTATATCAAGTAAAAATAAGTCGCTTCGGAAAAACTCTCTCTCTGAAAGCGCCGCTTCTATAGTAATCGTTTCTCGATCTCCATAATTTCTGGCCGGCGCTGGTTTCTCTGGCGTCAATTTCTCTTTTTGTATAGTTTTTTAGTTAATTATCTTGGCATATCCGGTTTTCAACTCCCCATCATTTGCTCCATTGGAAAGACGGTGTGGACAGATCTGAATCCGACAACTTTCCTGGCACCATTCTCGACATGTGTGGTGTTTCATCACACCCAAAATTCACCGGGAGTCTTCCATTTGAGTCGGAAAAGGGTTGTGTTGTTGTTTCGTCTCTGTCGCGGTTGGAATTTTCTTCAAACTCACGTTTTCATTCTCTTCTTCTGGAAGAGTGTATTTCTGACCTTACTCAAACCACAGCCCAAGAGTAATTGTGTCAGTCTCTTTCTATCTCCGATTGATGGTTGCCGTTTCATCTCCCATATAGTTTCTGTTCAATCTAATTTGGATATTTACTACATGAGAAACATATATCAAATTAAGATTTGGGATCCTGGAGTAACCTTTGGTGATTCCATTGTTTGGGGGATGGGTTTAGGACTACATCGATTAGGCTATTGTTGTACTGGCATATCGAAATTAATGGAGGGATTTATCACATATAGGCGACAATGTATTATTGGTAATGGGCAGAGATGGAGTTTGAAGAATGTTTTAACAAAGCTTGAATGCGACTTTATTATCAAGATATGGTCACAAGGAATTAGTGTTGGTTATTATAATTCTCAGGTTACGTTGTTGATCCAGTTTGTTCAAGAGATGGATACGACTTGGCTTATTCCCGTGGCAATGATTTTACATTTGCAAAGTCAAAAACTTTCGGCTGTGCCTATTCAAATACATTGCTTTTTGGGTGTTGTTAATGATGGTGTTGGCCAAAGTATAAGATCAAATAAAGTATTGAGGGTTTCTCCGAATATTACAAAGTCCATATATGTTAGAAAGACTTTGGTACGGAAGCATTGGTACCATTATGTCTACATTTCAGAGTTATGTTTGGACACATCAGGTTTACAGTTATGGTTCGCAAAAAGAAAGTTCAGCCACAAGATGCTGCATGCAAATCATAACAGAAGAAAATCAAATATGAAGTTGGACATTAACCGATCTTATGAACGGTTAGCGAGTAAGACTATTCTTCGGAAAGCATCGTCAATCTCCCTTCTGCTGTATTTTTCTTAGTGTATGGCATATACATCTGCGTATGTAATAATTGTGTTACAATAATTCTGTATAAAAGCTTTGTAATTACTCTTTATTTGAATATGGAAATCTAATTTGTGAAAAAACAAACCAACCACATAACATATATGCAGTATATTCTAGCCTTTTTCTGATGAAAATAATTTTTTTTTTTTTTGTGAAAAGCTAATTTGTTACTTCTGCTTTCATATTTCTCTATTATTTACAGATTCCTTAAAACAAATTCTTCTTCTGCTAAATTTATAATTTTAGATATAGAATAATGCAAGAGGGTCTTATCATAGTAAGTAATGTTTTGGCCAAAAGAACTATTTTGTTCCGACTTCTCTCTCTAAAAACTTTCTCTCCCTTCTCTCTAAACCAAAAAGTTCCGACTTCAGATCTATTTTGTTTTGCCTCTCCGGTTGCCTTCTAGCGCCGGAGAGGGCGTCGTTTCTCCTCCTTTTAAGTTAGTCTCCTTCCGTCTTCGTCTCCTCTGCTTATGCAAGGTGGTCCCACCTCTTCGGTTTGGTCTCTCTGGTAGGTGGTTTCCGGTAAGTTACCGGCGCGTGAAGCGGAGTCGTGTCTGGTGGTGGTCGCTAGTGAAGGCTCGGTGAAGTTGCTAGAGGACGGCTTCAGATCCGTGGTTAGATCTGGCAGATCAGGTTTGGCGTCTCCGTGTGTCGATGTTTCTTTCCGGTGGGTTCGTTGGCTTTGGTGAGCACCGTGGAGGTGCTTTGCGGTTAAGGTGAGGTCGCGTTGACAGGTAAGGTTGGGCGGCTCTTAAGTGCGGGTCTTGGATTTGCAAGGGAAGGACAGCAGTGGGTAAGAGTCTTCTCCGGCAACAGCGGTGTGGTAATGTCTCCCATCTGATGCGACTGTGGCTTCTTAGTTGGCGGGCAGAGAAGCTTCTAGATCAAGCCGCTTGGCCGCGGTGGAGCTTTCTCGTGGTTCATCCGTCAAATTTAAGCTGCAGCTGCGGCAGAAGTCGGTGGGAATCAGGAGGGTTTGTTGCGCAGTCGCGGTGGTTAACCAAGGAGGTTGGCATTTTCTGGGCTCTCGTGGGGTTTGGTTTATGGTGGATGGATTGAGCCATCATCTCCCATACACTGCCACGATTCTTGCTTCCACGGACCGGATTGGAAGACTCTCTACCTAGAGGATGCGGTGGTTGCCGAAGCTCGGAGAGGGGTGTTAGATCTGAGTGAGCGGGTTGCTAGGAATGGGACCTGTCTTTGCAGAACCTGCGATCGGACATTTGAGCTTGCCGGAAGATCTGTAGCAGGTCAAGCGGAGCACCGGAGAAGTCACCGTTGCAGAATTTGGTTGCTTCCGCTTTCAGTTTCGATCTGGTGTTTTTTGCCGCAAAGCCGTCGATCTTGCACCCACTGGTGTTAGGGTTCAAGTGTCTGTCCCAAATATTTAGTAGGATCTGATCCCCTTTCCGGCGACGGCGTCGACTACCGTTTTTCTCTTTTTTGTAACTGTTTAGAACTTGTAATATTTCAAGGCCAAACCCAACTCGATCGGGTAGGCCCATTATCAATATTATTAAAAAGAAAAAGGTTTTGGCCAAAAAAATTGTTTAAATTAATTATATCTGTTTTATATTTACTTATATATGTATTTAATTTTTTCTTTCTTGTATTTTTTATTTTGTATGTAATATATGTTATTGTTGGCAATATATATATATATAGATATATATAGATATATATATATACATATATGTTATTGTTGGATATTAAATATATTAACATAATTAATCTTATTATTTATAAGTTAAGTATGAAATAATAATAAATATAGAATAATATGCCATGTGAGATGAACTTTAGTTGAATTTTGTTCAAACAAAATAAACTATAAATGTAACTCCCATAAATCTAAATGTGATATAATTGCCATCAATTCTTATCATATAAATAATCATTCTCTCATATTTGTATTTTATCACTTTTCCATTCTTACATTCTCTCATATCGTCACTATTCCCCAAATCTTTTTTTGTATTTTTTTTTTAAATTTTGTTGTTGTTGTTGTTGTTGTGTGGGTTACAAAACCAGATGAAATATCATTGTAATAATTTAACATTGTTATTTAAAAAAAAGATTCATCTCCATTATCTAATTTGGGTTATCATCATACATAAGTAATCATTCTTTTCTCCTCTCCTACCATATCTCAAATCTCAGATTTTTAAGAACTTTTTCTAAATCTTTTTTTTTTTTTTTTTTAACGGCAAATCAATTATATTATATCATAAAAAATGGTACATGATTCATACAACCATTCAAATACAACCATTGAAACAAATAAAGGAAATTGAACATAATTTCGATGAAGAAGTGGAAGTGACCCTGATTTCCAGACGGAAGTCTTACAGGCAACAAAATAAATCTATTAAATTCCTTTTTCATACACTCTTAATTGGCTATCATCTTATAGATGAAACTCCAAAATGCTTTTCGCATTACTTTTGTTAAAAGAAAAAAATTGAATTGTTGCTTGAAATGATTCTGAATCTTGTCTTCCAAAACTCAATATGATATGCTGGAAACCTTTAACCCATCCTTTCTCGTTGATGGCCATTATTTTCCTTTCCATAGACCACTGTGATCTTTCATTTTAGGGTTTGACACAGTTTGCAGATCCTCAGATCTGATTCTGCCTATCAAATTAACTGTTTACACAATTTCACTGGTTTTTCTTATATCTCTGGTTTCATTTTGATTGAAGATGTTTGTTCCTCTTGTTTTTGTTTCATTTGATTGAAGAACAGGGGAGAAATCACATAGAAAGAAAACCCTAAAAGATTGATTTTCCATCTCAGATCCAAAAAATCAAAACTCTTAACAGCTGAATCAAACAACAAGAGTCTCCAGCAGAGATCCACCACCATAAATCAAGAAGAAACCCCAATCAGATCTCCAACTCAGATCGACAAAACCAGAAAATATTGCCGGGACATATTTTTGTTTTATTTGATATAATTATGAGTAATTTATTTTATTTTTATCTAACTTCAAAAATAATAAAATCTAATGACTTTCAAATCCATTAGTAATGTCATTCAAATCCACTAATAATGACAACAATATCACGTTAAATGAATTAGAAAAGTTTTGAATTCTAAAATCCACTAATAATTGAAATCTATTAAAATCCTTGTTCAATAACACCCCCTTAGTTGCTCGGGAGAGAAACATTTTTTTTTTGTTAAGTACTTAGAATAATGCACTTTACACGTCTTCTAAATGTTGTTATATGGGTTATATATCAAATAAAAAATATTGTAAGAGTTTGATCTATATTTTATTTTAGAAAGTATTATATATATATATATATATATTTAACATTGTTTTCAATTTTTATTTTCTTTCTAACATCTTACTAATTTATTCATATTTCTTTTATAATTTTCATAATTTTAATTTAAATTCTCATATTTTAACAAAATAATTCAAGTTTACTGATAAAGAATTTTAAAAACATTAATTTTGTTTGAGCACTAGATGTTCATATTCCTTTTAAACGATCAATGTGTAATATATCATACTTTTGAATCAAATTATGGATCCACCAATATAACTACACTCACTTTTAAATAATTAAATGGGTTTTAATTTTATGATTTGGAAAAGTACAAAGGAATACGTTACACATTAAAATAATACATTGTTCCCATCAGATTTCCCTAGAAACTACATTGTATCTCACATTTAAAGCACACTACTTTAAAAAAATTAGTTTGTAACTCTCATAATAAAATCATAGTAGTGTTCTTAACAAACTTAATTTAATATAATAGAACCTGTTTTTTTTTTTTTTAACAAAAGAACCTGTTAAAAATTAATTAATATGCACTTATTCCACTTTTGTATTTCTCAAATAGTCACAATTAGTACATTGATTTATGTATTATCTATTAAAAGAAAGATACATATCTCACTATAACTCTCATATTTCAAATCTCATATAATTTTACAATATCATTGTTTTTAATTTTGTTTAATTATTTAAACTCATACTACATAGTTTTAAAATTTTGATGTACACCAAAAATAAAATAATAATAACATGTTATTTTATCTTGTTTTTTTCAAAATATAATAGATTATAAAATAACCCACGCGTAGCGTGGACGAATACCTAGTGTTATTTAAACTTGTGTGTGTGACTGTGTGTGTGTGTGTGAAAGTTTTATTAAAGCCTTTAAGGTATTTTGGGGCTTTTCGGAGTTTTTAATTTGAAGGCATATGTATTACTGTAGACTCTAAATAAAGTTGTGATACAGTATAGCGGCAACACTAATATGAATAATTAAACTATAGTTTTTGGTCTAATCCATGATTTTATTTCAAGTTTGACTCACAATTATAGTAGTCATTTCAAACATAAAAATTAAAAACTCAAATTTGTTAAAAGTGTCTATTAAACATAATTAAATTTCTGCGTATTTTCTTTCCTATTGGAATCGTTCTATGTAAATAAGGATGCTAATAGTAAATATTTGAGATTTTTTAAAAAATCTATTTCTTGGATCATAAATATATATTTTAAAAAATTCTTCCAGGTTACATTGGAAATTTGTGTTATATTGGAAATTAATGTTAAAGAGAAGAAAATAATATTAAAAACAATTAGATATCACAGAACTGATTTATAAGAAAATTTTTAAAATATCTAATAACTTGCGATTCATGGAACATTTGTTCGATCATAAGCACTAATATAACAACCGTTGATTTGAGAAATTCTCAAATTTTTAATCATAAGCACTAATCACTAAGTTGTTTTCAATTCCTTAGCCTAAGATTTGTCAGTTCAACTATCCGAATGAGCACTATAAAACATTAATTGAATGAGACAATAATTTGTTAGGGATTTAATTTAATTTTTTGAAATTACCGTAATTTTTTTTGGTTTTTAAAGCAAAATTGAGCCAAGCTCCGCGTGTAAAAAAAGAAAGAAATTAAAATATTAAAAGCACAAGATGACCAACGATGAGAGGAAGCGAGTCCAGCGACGACGACCAGCGCCGGTCTAGTATTATTGGATGCCCTACGCACAGTCTAACTAAGAGGCCTTAGAGTAACAAAAATATTTTATCTTTTACATTATAAAAAAGGTTATAGGCCTTTTCTTAGTAGATTTACACTAAAAGTTAAAAAAAAATGAACTCAAATTCATACTAAAAACTAATTTTTGGGACAAAATATATATTTTTCTTACCAAATTAGGCCTTTTTTTTTACATTTCTACCTTAATTATTTTTAAACAAAACTTTAAGGGATTTTTATTAATAATGCCATTTTTGTTCAAAAATTTCTTCCAAATGCCAGTTTTTTGTTCTCTCGCCAAAAATGCCAGTTTTGTGGGGTAAGTAGAGAATGAAAAGATCAATATACCCTTGAACTAAAGAAAGAGATGATTTAAGAAAAAAAAAATTGGAGGAGTGGTGAATTTTGTGGCACAAAAAGTCACATATGTTGAACTTATGGTGGACCAGATCCAATGCTCAATCATGTTTAGTCCATCTCTAATTTGTCCTTCGACCTCTAAAGTGGACCAGATCTGCTTGGTTTGACTCTACTTGTCCATCACCAGGTCTGATTACGCATGTATCGATCTTATTCTGCCTCTAGTGGACCAGATTTACTGCCCGAAAAGTTTTTGTCCACCACATTTATGTCCTTCGTTCTTTAGTAGACAATATCGCTTGGTTGACATCATTTGTCTATCCCAATTATGTCATTCGCTCTCGTAATGGACCATACCGCTTGGTTGACGACACTTATCTATCAGTAACATGAAACCATTTTCTCCACCCTGCAGGCTTTCTGCCGCAAACCAATCTTATTGTGCCTCCGGTGGACCATATTAAACGTCCGAATAGGTTAGTGGACAACATTATGTCCTTTCGTCTCCTTAGTGGACCAGATCTGTTTGGTTGACAATATTTGTCCGTCAATAACTTTAACTTGGTCCACCTCTACAGGTGAGGTACAAACAGAATCGTACGACCAACCAGCGGATAAACAAGTTATTCACCAATGCAAGCTGTCATCCTCAACCAAGTGAAGTGAATATTATAGAACACTAGGGAGTATGTTCCCTTAGAAGAGCGTGATTCTTGTCCCTTAGAAGAATTTATGTGACAACCCGTCCCGTAGACCCCACTAGCCCACCAATAGTTTGCCTTCATAGGCTCTAAGCTGACCCTGCAGAGCATCGATCCTAACCCTTCACCGTGGAAAAAACTCACATCCAAATCCACCAATAGATTATTGGTCATCCAAATCCATGATTGTTTTATTTATTTTTAAATTTGACTCACAGTTATAGTAGTTGTTTCAAATATAAAAATTAAAAACTCAAATTTGTTAAAGGTGTCTATTAAACATAATTAAATTTCTGCGTATTTTTTTTTCCTATTGGAATCGTTCTACGTAAACAAGGATGCTAATAGTAAATATTTGAGTTTTAAAAAGAATCTATTTCTTGGATCATAAATTTATATTTTAAAAAAATCTTTAACTGACCCAAGAAAAAGAAAAAAACATCATCAACAATTGCATGAAGCATATTTAACGGAGAAGAAGACAAAACTGAGAAAGAAATAGATCCAAATTTACATAATCAATGGTTAACTAACTATCAAGAGCTTTTAGAGCTGTTCAAATTTATTAACTAACTATAAAACTACGCTTACCCCCCCTCTACAATCCAAACAATTAAATCTCTCATATCAACATCTTCTTCTTCCACATGTCAGGTTAATTATATAGAACACAACTGTTTCATGTTCTTACAAGAGCCATGATTTGAGTCTTGATCCATCCCATGCAAGTCTGAATTTCTCTGTAGATCGGCATGTTCTGTGGACACCGCGGCTGCAAGCCACTCACTGCTGTCTCCATCAGCTGTGCCACATCCGCTGGTGGGTAATGCTTCTCTGTGCACATCTGCATGTCGATATAACACAAATAAGTTCATATCAAAACCGCAACTGCATGTATTTCGATCTCAGGCAAGTGAACAACTTTGAATTCTTGATTTAGATTTAGACTTTCAATTTACCTGAATCATGAGCCAAGTTGCAACACAAGAGGTGATAAGCTCTGAAGGTATTTGCGTTTTGTTTTTTCCTGATCCGTCCTGTGATGCCAAACCGTTAATCGGCTCTGCTGTGTTTGAGGGATGATGATCCAAGCTTCCATTGGTATGCTGTTGATGCTTGATACCAGAAGACACTATAGAGTTATCTAGTGGCTGATGTTTGCCAATTGAGTTTAAAGCTTGTTGGACCATATTCCCTGCCTCTTCGTTGTTGTTGTTGTTCTTCCCCAACAATGCAGCCTAGAACCATAAATTGACAACAATTTAAACAAAAGAGATAGTTTCGTTTCACTTTGGCTTCTTTGTATTTAGAGTTTCTGAATTCTTTAGATATATATATTACAACTACCTTCATAGCTGCATCCACCATTGCTTGCGCTATTGTCTTTGAACCACTGACGATTTCAATCATTTCTGGCTCCATTTCCTGGAAAGCAGAATTATGACAGGTGAATTTCTGTAGCTGTTACTATTAGCAATGAGCAATCCAGATATTGATTTACTTTAACCGGCACAAAACTTGACAAAATATGTCTATACTTTAAAACTGAGCAATCAGAAGACAGTTACCACGGGTATAGCAGATCATTAACTTAAAGCTTATTCAGTTACCTACTATACCCACAAATAAGGCATACAAATTCATTACCTGCGCATCTGAAGTACGCTGCAGTGTCAGAGGTCGTTGAATTTCAGTTCCTCTTTTTTGGCTATTGGTTGCGACAGATTGATCAGTAGTGTTGGTTGCTAACACTTTATCAAACAAAACTGACTTCCTGATATCATCCTGCAGAGAATTATGGACTTATGCACAGAGTTTACCAAAAGTATGTGGAAAGAAAGACCAAGATCAAAGCTTTGACGCACGAGTCAAACGCCCATCTTTGTTTACCTGTTTCGAAGGAGGATTCATGGAGAAGTTGACATTCTCAAGCACAGAAGGAGAGAACAGAACAGATGCATCAGAGTTTGAGTGTCTGTTAGGCTGTGCTTCTTTGCTTATCGAAAAGCACTTATCGATTTGCTTCCTCAGACCCTCTGGCATGTATTCCAACGGATTTAAAGGCATGCAGTCAATGTCCTGTCCAAAAAAGGGATTTATTAGATCATCTGAGATATACAAAAAGTGGACAAAGAAGCCTAGTTGTGAATCACAAAGAAGTAAATTGTGTCAGCCGAATTGGTATAGTTTGTGATTTACCATAACTAACTCCACGCCCGATTCATCAAACAGAACGTTGCACTTGTTATGATCCACAGTAAGAATCTTGCCATCACGAATTTCCCGTGTCTTAGGATGGATGGCAATGACTCTATTCCCGACTGATAAAGGCCGGGCCAAATCTGTATGAAGCACTTCCTTAGCACATCCACGGACNCCGAGGTCTTCCGAGGGAACTGGAAAAATACAGAATGAGTAACCTTTTCAAATCTTTATATTTCCATCAACATACACAGGAAAGTTAGTAAACCTTTTAATGACACTCCATTCAAGACGAGTAAGTCTTGGAACATGACCAAGCCCCACATGATTTAGATAATCAGTGAACTCCATCTTTGCAAACCAGGGATAGTCAATAGCACTGTAGAACCATTCAAATATGCACCATCGACGTAGCAATGGATATGACAGACAAGTCGAAACTTTCTCCTGTAAATGAAATGAGCAAATAAAAGACCAGATTTTGGATTCGTATAAGAGAAATGAAGTTAGAGTCTCTACCTTTAGTAATTCATATTCTGAAAACTTTTTGCAACTAAGTGGCTTGTCATGAGTGGTTTCAGAAGATATAGCTCTTTGTTGTAAACTTTTCTTCAAACTCATCTTACGCCTGTTTGGAGGTTTCTGTGGCAAAGTCACTGGACCCGAACCTGAAACTTGTGTAGCTGTCACTACTGCATCCGGTCCAGTTATTTTCTTATCACTAGCTGAAGAAGATTCTTCCAAGGTCTTTGCAGTTTTCAGCTGATTCACTGGACCTTGAACAGAACGTCTTGCTCCGACCAGAGTCTTCAAATTATCATCTTCAGTCGATTCCTGCAATGCAATACACAAAAAGCATGAGAGGACGCACAAGCTATATACAAAAATCAACAAAAATTACTAAAGCATAAGCAGCTTTGATCGAAAGAAATGTCAAGGATCCTAACAATTACATTGTAGACAAGCAACCACAGATCACAGAGTACGGCTAAATCCAAGCCAGAAATTGCAAATAGGAGAAAATTAACGCGGATTTTGCATATATATAGATTTCAAAATACCTTAGTATCTAGAGATGATTTTATCTGAATAGACTCTTCAGAAGCTTCAGCATCTAGCACCTGACATTCAATGTAATTTGCATATAGCTAAGTGATGCACATAGCAACGACGAGATAAATAGAAAATCAAAGAGAAAATTGTCTTTCAAACCTTTGTTTTACGTTTTCTTCTTGAAGTGCCAACATCAACGGATTCCTGCACAGATTTTGGTTTACTTTTATCGGCGGCTGAAATTGCATGTAAGAGACTATCTTCTGGCCCTGCTTGTTTTTCTTTTTCTCTGTGATGGCTTGTAGACACGGTTTCCAGAGTGTTAGATTGCTCATCCACGTTGTTCGCCATTCTTTCTTCTTCCCGCTGTGCAGATGATTCTGGATTCAACACAAAAAGTAAAAAATATAAATAGATGAAAGGGGAACATATATTTATTAATGGGTCTCTTCTTTTACCCGCACAATATACATCTTTAATGGCACAACCCCAGATTAATAAAAACAGTCAATGCCAACCTGATTCCATCAAACCCGTCGGAGCCAGTGCAACTGACACATTAGCCAATTCCTTCAGAGCTTCTAATCCATCATCATCACTTCCTTCTGCTTCTTCAACTCTCACATTTTTTCCTTTCTGGGGAACCTCCGCGGAAACAAGTCCTTCAATATCCATCAACAATGCACTATCTCTATCAGCAGCTCCCTTTTTATGTCTCTTATCTCGACTTATTCTCACACTATTCTCAAACATGGAACTATCATGGTGCTTGAATTGAGCTTCCTGTGCTTGTAACTGGCAAAAGCAAAAACAGTAGAAATGTGTTTTCTCAATGGATCATGACTACACTGAAAAGAAATGACAATAACCTTAAATTTCTAGAGCTAT
>NC_025704.1:18729864-18731384 GCF_000633955.1 Camelina sativa
ACATCTTTAATGGCACAACCCCAGATTAATAAAAACAGTCAATGCTAACCTGATTCCATCAAACCCGTTGGAGCCAGTGCAACTGACACATCAGCCAATTCCTTCAGAGCTTCTAATCCATCATCATCACTTCCTTCTGCTTCTTCAACTCTCACATTTTTTCCTTTCTGGGGAACCTCCGCGGAAACAAGTCCTTCAATATCCATCAACAATGCACTATCTCTATCAGCAGCTCCCTTTTTATGTCTCTTATCTCGACTTATTCTCACACTATTCTCAAACATGGAACTATCATGGTGCTTGAATTGAGCTTCCTGTGCTTGTAACTGGCAAAAGCAAAAACAGTAGAAATGTGTTTTCTCAATGGATCATGACTACACTGAAAAGAAATGACAATAACCTTAAATTTCTAGAGCTATAACAAATACCCTTTTTCCAAGCCTAAGTGGTGTGCTGTCACTGAGTTCTGTTCTTCTATATGGAGAGCCTCCTCCCCTTCTTGATGCATCATCATTGGCATCAAGTTGTTTCTTGGCTCTTTTATTTGGTGGAGTAGAGTATTCTCTATTATTCCTCTCACATGTAATTGCTACAAGAACCCGAGGTGTACGTTTCCCAGTGGCGCGTTGCCTTTTTTCTGCAAAAAAAAAAAAGGTAACAAATTTTACGTTCTTGAACATGAATTTGTTACTCTGACACAGAATTCCACGAGACATGCTTACGCTATGAATGCTCTGAATTAAAAAAGTAAAATAAAAGGCAGCTTGTTTTAGCATCTTTGAAACCATAAATTTTGAAAACACAATTTGGGGGAAGTAATGATGGTACCATAAGCGTGTGTATGCTTCAAGTGTGAGAGGCATCCTTCTGCTGATGCAATTGAATGTGGTGGAATAACTTCCTCTTGAAAATCAGTAGCCTGAACTTTAGCACGTTTGCGCTTCAGATGTTTCCTCAGTACTCCAGAGGCATCATGGTCTTCTCCTTCACTTTCGCTCCCCTCCTAGAAAAAAATTACCATAAGCATGTAGAAACTGGACCACAAAACTTTACTAAACAGACAATCTGACCCAACCAATTAACCACATGTCTCGTTTTCATGAAAAATATAGATTAATAAAACTCTTCAACTTTGCACCTGAATTATCAAGCAGGAAGTCAGGTAACATGAAGTTAAATAAAATAAACAACTCACCATGACGCTGTAATGATCAGTCATCATTGCAATGAGGCCAGCTACAGACGCAGTTCCCTCGGGCAAGGATAAGTATGCCTGGAAGAAAAGGCAAACCAAATGAATGATAAGGTATTTCAACTATTCATAATGTAGTTCTAAAGCCTAAGGCAAATAATTTCCATGTCAATACTAAAACAAAACTGAAGAGAGAGATAATCTTAAACTCTCATCATACCCGATTCATAGAAAAGAGAGCTTCCACCATCTCAACAGACCGGTTATTCCGGACAGCAGCAGCTACCTAAGATGTTTCCAGAGAAAGAAGTAGTAATCTTAAGACTTT
>NC_025704.1:18731391-18753998 GCF_000633955.1 Camelina sativa
AAAAAAAAAAAAAAAAAGAAAAAAAACACACACACAGATTACCTTTTTCCAGTCTCCCACATGCTTCCGATAAGAATCATAGAAACGCTCAAGCTCTCCTTTGGTCCACTGAGGTCCCAATTTATCAGTCAGTTTCTTCTTCTACAATGAGAAGAAAACAACCCCATAGTCAACATATAAGTGAAAGGAACATCTGATTCAGTTTTCAAGAAACCAAGATACAAAAAAAAAAAGAAGAGCGAAATAGAAGAAGAAGAAGAGAGTCTCTAAAATGTAAAACTCACTCGTTGCTTGGTTTTGGTGGAGCTCCCAACATTGATGATAACTGGAGAAGCTTCATTGATGAGGCGCTTGTTCACACTCTTCAACTTCTTACTGGGCGCCATAATAAACACTTGATTTCCCCCGATTTCTTCTGCCCAGTTGATTCCAACGAACCCGATCTGTCCAAGATACGACGTTACAATTAATTTAAAGAACAAAAATTTCGCAAAACCCCCCCAAATTTTCAATTCCCATCAGTACGTAGATTGAGAGCGTTTTGAAATTCAAAAACTTTACTCGGCAGCATCAATCAATAAAGAAAACAAAGAATCTCCCAAATCGGAATTCAAAAAAAGAAGAACCCAGATTCAAATTACCCAATCAATACTCTCTCGTTTCTTCGAGATTCAAAAGAAAAAAATCAACCAAACAGAAACAATCAAATTCACAACTTGGAATCCAAAATCTCCTTGTTTTTTTTTTTTTGAAAATAAAAGAACTTCGATTTTTTTATTTAAAAACGCATCGACGAACCAGAATCCACAGATCCCAAAACCAATCCAACCATAAGACTCCTCTCCAATAAAAAATCGAATAAAGTGAAGTTCACAAATTAGTTCTGTTTTTTTTAAAATAAAAACCCTAAATCAAAACAACAGATCTAACTCACCGATTACACAGCTCAATAAAAGGATTGAGATGAAATTAGAAGAGAGAAGAGGTGAAGAGAGGCGTTGCCGCGAAACTTGAATAAAAAGGACACAGACTTGAGAGAACAACTCTCGTAAGCCAATAGACACTTCCCCTTTTTATTTCGTCATTTTTTTTTTTTTAGTATATCAAAAGCTTGTGTTATTTGATCTGACACGTACACGTGTCTTTTCATTTTATTGACCGTTCGATTTTCTTGGGTTTCTTTTAGGGTTTGTGGTAACGGATACATGGGATTATGTTTGAAAATTACCCTATTTTTTCTTTATAAATTAATTAATATTAAATCATCTTTTGTGATGTAGAAATTTGCTTTTGCACATACTTTTTATTCCTTTTTTTTTACAGATTTTAATTGGATATAATTATCATATGTGTATACATTGTTCTAAAACATTTAATATAATTATATTGAAAATGTGAAAATTAAAGTAATATGCATTATGGATCACTCATAATTGTATATTTTTTCTTACTTTATATTACCACACGTCGTTCTACGCCTGGTTATTTTCTTATATAACAAAATATCTCTTTAATATATATCCAAATACGCAGAGAATGCATAATTTAATCTATTACTGTTTGATATTTTTATAATTTGACTATGAGAAAGAATCTACCTTGGATTTCTTTTTTAAAAATCCTTCCAAGAATATAACAATACATTCAATCTATTGATCATTACTATTTGGCTTTCTCATAAATTGATTATGAGATAATCTATCTTAAATTTTCTTTAAATATTCCAAATAATTAAACAATTTTTTATGTTGTGAGATATGAGAAAATCTATCTTGCATTTTCTTTAAATATTCCAAATAATTAAACAATTTTTTTATGTTGTTAGATTTTAGGTTATGTAGATTTTTGTAGTGTGTTATGAAGATGTCCATCATGATTGTTGGTCAAAGAGAACAAATGACACTCCTAAAAGAATAATTACTTCAAATATAATATTAAATTTCCTTGATTTTCAAAACCTCCACTTGGTGCTTCATGAGTTGTTTGTAAAAGAAGTTTCTAATATATAATTCATGTTCAACCATACTTAGTCTGAGACATTTTGGGAAGGAGCCCAATAACAAATCTGTGTGGGCTTTGCCATCTCGGGTCAAAACGAACAATATCATATTAATGGGGAACCTTGATTTGAGGGAGAGTATTGTTGGATACAAACCAAGGTCCCATATCCGAAGATTAGAAAAGAAGTTTCTAAAAGAAGTTTCTAATATATAAGTCAACTTCAACACTACTTAGTATTAGACATTTCGGGAATGAGCCCAATAACAAATCTGTGCGTGCTTTGCCATCTCAGTACAAGACGGACAATATCATACTAACGGAGACTTAACTTAGACTTAGAGAGAGCCCAAGTATGATACTTTCTCTCGTAAAATTCAGATCTTCCCTTTCTTTAAGTTTTTTCTCAGTTTAGATCGCTAATCTCTAACTTTTGGCGGCTTTCATAATGCCAAGGTCAGGATTTTTTTTTTTTTTTTTGTCTTTTTGTCCATATATTGTTTTGGTCTTTTGCGGATCTATGCTCCATTCAGTTTTGGGTTTTGGAAAGAAATTGAAAACTTTTTAAAAAAATATTATCACATGTTATAGAGTCTTTTGTATAATTATAGTTTGAAAATACAACATAGCAATTGTTTTATAGATATTAACCCTAGGAAAAAATTCGAAAATTATATGATTATTAAATTATGATATTATTGAGACTATATTTTACATAAGGATTTAAAAAAAATATTATCTTATTATATTATCAAATTTTATTATCTTTTACATAAGCCCGACTCGGAACCAACAAAATTTATTAATTTATCGTGTTTATTAATTTATAGAAGTTTTACGTATATGATAATAAAGACTAAAGATAATTTTACCCACATTTCTCTGACAGTATATTCAGGGTTTCAAACTAGATTCAACATTTTCAGATTGTGGGTTTAAATTTTTTGAATCAATAACTAGTTTTCAGTTAATGTTCAACCTAAAATTTGAAATATTCCAATAAAATCATAATCAATAAAACATTATTTAGATAACTGTTACAATGAAGCTTGACAGAAAATATCAGATTTGCAAATGATCAAATTTGAAGATAATTAATTGGATTGAAACTGGAAAAAAAATGTAAAGAACAGACCGGTCTAAATATTGATTTTCCTATGCAAGGATTTTATCTTCTTAAAGGGCGGCACAGCTTTGTTGGAGAAATCCCTGATAGGCGACAATGGGTATTTCTTGTGACAAGATGCGTGCCACTGGAGGCAAGCAGAAGCAATGTAGGAAAAAGCAAAAGTATGAGATGGGAAGGCACCCTGCCAACGCCAACCTCTCAAACAACAACAAGACGGTAAAAAGAATCCGAGTTCCTGATAGAAACGTTAAGTACGCTTGGGGAAGTGAAGCAGTTACCCACAACACCAGAATCCTTGATGACGTCGTCTACAATGCATCCAACACCGAGCTCGTCGTCGGTACTAAAACACTTGTCAAGAGTGTTATATATATGTTCTTCAGGTGGATGCTGCTCCTGTTATCTCCAGAACTTTAGTGTTTAGGCTGGCCGCAAGAAGAAGAATGCTGCTTCTTCCACCAAGAAGGATTGAGAGGAAGGTGATGAGGTACCTCGTCTCCTGACGAGACCAAGAGTTGGATTTCTACATGAAGAAGATCCACAGAAAAAAGGGCAAGGGTGCTGCTTAAGAGCCTGGTCTTTGCCTAATGCTTTTGTCTTGCAACATGTTTTGAGTTTCAATTGTCTGAGGAACTATGTTTTTGGATTACATTGTCTCTGATATTACTGATGAGAAAAAGATAACCTAAAAAGGCCTCTTCAGCCAAATCAAAACTAAACCAAACTGTACGGACCTCCACTGATTGATTTAGTGGAGCAGCATAGTCTGCTTGTTTTATTATGAAAGGCGGTATAGATGAAATTACAGCACGATCCTGTTTTTTTTTCGCATCATCAAATCTACCTCTAATCCCATCTTTTACAGTTCTATAACCACCTCTGTAATGCAAAAATAAAACTAAAAGAAACACTTCTAAGAAATGTTTATCTTTACAGTTTAGAAGGCATGGGGTCCAAGGCTGCGATTTCCGCATACATTTTGGATATGGCGTCTGCAAAGTAAGCTTTTGCTTGAGGTCTCTTTATCTGTTTCAAAGTTTTAAGCACATAAATGTTAGAGACTCCGACCGAGGTAAGAAACAACTTTCATTGTGGCTATCAACTTCACATTGTTATTGGTTACCTTGAATGTTGGTGTCAGAAGTCCATTCTCTAAAGTGAATGGCTCTGGTACCAAAGTCACAGCCTTTGCAAACTCAAATCCTCTCAACTGTATTAGCACAAATTTAAATTGGTGAGTTGATAGCTTTTTTTCTTGTGACAGATAAGATTATTTAAGGCAAGTCTTGTTTTTACCTGAGCTTCTTTTCCAACACCATCCATCTCGGCAAGAACAGCCTTTCGTGCTTTTGGATCGTTACAGAGCTGCCCTAGATGCTCATACTGCAATCATCAAGAAAAGATTCTAAAAATTTGAGATATTTTCTGTAAAAGAAGCAGAGGAAACTCTGTAATATCATTGAGTTAGAAATAGTACCTTAATGCCTTCTGATGCAGCCCACTCTTTCATAACATCTAGGTCAACTGAAACAATAGCTACTAGAGAAGAATTGAAGCTATCTCCTACAATACACATTATGGCTAGGTTGAGAAATAGCACAAGTGAAGAAGAAGCCTGTTTGGTTTGGTGGAGAGAGCAGAGTATTTTGCTTACCGTGTATGAAACACTGCGAAACAAATCTACATTTGGTATAAACATTTTCGATCTTCTCTGGTGCTATATATTCTCCTTGCGCCAACTTAAATATGTTCTTCTTCCTGTCATGAACATCGAACCATGTCAACTCTGTTACAGCAAAGAAATAAACATCAAGATTGTTTTCGATTTACAAAACCTGTCGATGATCTTGAGCCGACCACCAGGTAACCACAGCCCGATATCTCCTGTGTGTAGCCAGCTATCCTCATCAATAATTTCTTTCCTGCTCAAGAAAATGTGTCAGGACTCATGTCTGCATATCAATACATATAACCAGAGCCACTAGTAATACTGGAAAATGTGTTACGTTTGTTCTTCATCCTTGTAGTAGCCTTTGAAGATGATTGGCCCTCTTACACAGATTTCACCACGTGGGTATGGTTGATCATCTGATGTGTAATTCATTTCGGGAACATCCACGAGTTTTACCTCTGAGGAAAAAACATTTTCAAAACACAAACCATTCATACATATTGGATTCAAAGGTCTTGCCAAGTTTGGATTCTGATATAGCACATTGCTTACCACACGCTGGATTAGGGGATCCGACATGGCCAGATAATGTGTCACCTTCATCCATAGAGCTTATGACACAAGAAGTCTCGGTCATACCATACCCTTCACGCACCGAACATCCAAAGCATCTATTCATCATGATGACCAAAGACCATATTTTATTTGTTTGATTTAGTTTCAGATTCTTAGAAATCAGTGAGAGTGGAACCATGGCAGAGTGGTTCAAACGGAGAAAACCAGAATTAAAACTTACACTCTCAAGAAATCCATGACATCAGGTGACAGTGGAGAAGCACCAGACCCCATAAAGCGAACACGTCCACCAAGCTTTTCTTTAATTTTGTTGAAGACCAGTTTATCCCAAAGTGCAGACGGATTACGCCCTGAAGAAACCACACATGAGAAAGAAAGAAACAAAGCAGAAAGCTTGAAACAGGTATAGTTTGGTTCACTTTTTAAACTGTTTCTATTAGCAGACAATACCATTTACGATCGCTTTCTTCTTTGAGTTATAGGCAATTTCGAAAAGCCTTTTTTTCATAACCCCAGATGAATTCACGGCACTTGTAATTCTGTGGAGATTAAGAGTAGCATATCATAAAATTTCCACAATAAGTAATTGAAAATGACATGGAGAGTATAAGAGTGATATTTTTACCCATCATATATTCGATTATATAAGCGAGGGACACTACAGAATACTGTTGGCCTTAACACAGCAAAATCATTCATCAGCTTCAAGACATCCTGTCCAAGAAGTATACACATTAGTTTGATTCCGTACCACAAGGTCATCTCATATGTTACAAGACATGAGCTCACATACCCCCTGATAAAACCCGATAGCAACACCACCATACACCGCCAAAATCTGATTTGCACGTTCATATATGTGTGCTAACGGAAGATATGATATGTAACTAAAGATAAAAAAGATAGTTAATATCTTCTATTACAAGAATTGCAAGTATGTGTGTCACTTCTGAAAGGTTCAACTCACATATCTGAAGGTAAGAAATCTATTGCCACACTGGAACCAGCGACATTTGCGATCAAGTTTCCATGAGTCAACACAGCACCCTTCGAAAACAAAGAACATATGAAATCAATTATATAGTTAAGTATTTAGCCTTAATTGGAAACAACACATTCACCTGTCAACAAGAGAAGAACTGGAAACAACGCACCTTTGGTGTTCCTGTGGTTCCACTTGTGTAGCATATGGTTGCAATGTCTTCGGGCTTTGGAGGGTAAAATGGATGTAAGCTACTTCGACCCTAAAAGATAACCAGTAGCAACATGAAGTCTCTTTCACTACCAAACAAAAGCCATTACAAAAACAGAGGCATTTACAGTTGCTATAACATAGTCACCATTCATATAGCTAGTGACAAGATAACCCCACACGTTTAGTTAAAACCCCTTGTAGAAGACTACCTGACTCAATAGCTTTTGGTATGATACAATTTTGACTCCAGTTCCTTGAGGAAGTGACGGCAAATGCTCGTCCGCTCCTCCCACCACCTTATCACAGTGCAAAAAAGATATGTATAAGTAAAAAAATACTAACAGTGTATATATATATATCAAATTACAGTGAAGTTACACATTTGAGAACAACATACCACAATAAGGCGTATGGATGGGATTTCGGCTAGGAAGCTTAGCAACTGCATAGTTCCCAACCAAAGAATAAACACAACTCATGATTGTAAGTGCTGCATTTTAGCCTGCACATTAATAAACCAAAAGACACTTACAGTATTTAAGGTTTGTGGTACACAAAATATAGCCTGCAGAGTAGCATGATTCACAGCAAACTTTACAGCATCTGGACCTGCATAACCAGAAAACCATATTAAGAAGAGACAAGGCATGCAACCCCAACAACCTAAAGAGAAAAAAAGTCAAATTCAGATTGGTTACCAAGTGTATCGTACAAAGGGACGGAGATAAATGAATATGCTGCACAAGCATGATCCGCAATCAACCACTCTGGTCTGTTAATAAAATAGAGTCCAACGCAAGCTCCCTGTTCCATTCAATAAGGACACTTTTTCTTATATAAAAAAACGAACCTGACTGATAAAAATAGCTGGGAATACATAATTTTGATGGAGCCACTTGAGCTAGCTCATATTGCATAAGTTTCATAATGAACACATTCAAAGTAAAGCGAAACGTACATGGCTAATTCCATGAAACAAGAGTCCTGAACCAATGGCTTGTCGTTCAGAAGCTGTTTCTGCATATGTCATCCATGTGTACCTTCAAAAAGCATATCACAGAAACATGAAATCCTACCCTCAGGCTCAACATTTGTATAAAAATCTCAATGCACAAGAACAGTTTTAAAACTCACTCTCCAACGGTTCCATCAAGCCGAACTCGTGTACCCAGATACTTGTTATCAGGATATGTTTCAACAGCATGTCTGAATCCACAAAAACGTAAAATCCAGCATTAAGGTCACAAACTAAGCCAACCAATTAAACAAGCTCAAAGAAATAATCCATTAAACTTAGTAACTTACACAAAATTGTCATGTAAAGTCCCGATTTCCGGATGATCCTGGAACCTGCTAATGAGCTTCGTAGGCGACTTTGCAGATCTAACACGACAAAAACAAAAAAAAACAAAAAACAAAAAAAGACAGAATTTTTCACAAACTCGTACACTTGTTAAAAACCAAACAAAGAAAAGAGTGTTTTTTTTTTTTGGGACCTGTAGACATTCCATTTTCCAGTATCCAGCTTCTCTGGAAGCACCACACTATAGCTATCCTCTATAGAGAGAAAACAATTCAAAGCTCTCAAACTCAAGAAACAGAGAACTCAAAGTGGTACAAAAAAAGCTAATCTCAGGTGCTTACCGTTTAAGAAAGGTGAAGCAGAGGCGGTGGCGTTGAGGAAGAGAGATGTTTGGTCGTCGGCCGGAGAAGAATCCAGGTGAGATCGAACGGTTTCAAGACGACGTTGTGCCGGCGATGAAAATTCCATTTTTTCTTTCTCGATAATTTTTGCGTTTTTTAGAGGAATACGAAATAAACTGATCAACTAAAGAAAATGACGTAACAAATCATATAAATTAAAAAACACTGAAAGATGAAAATGGTATGTAATCTTTGTGATTGCTACGGCTGGCTATAAAGTTCCCTAAACCACATATTTTTGGAGTATGTACATTTCTCACATATCGCTTACGTCAAAATAAGGCACGCTTCTCTATGTGGATAGGGTTGGGCATTTTAACCGAACCGAACCAAACCGAACCGACCCAACCGAACCCAAACTGACCCAAACCAAACCCAAATATACATTCAAATCATTTGGTTCTATTTTTCCTTAACCCGAAAACCCAATGTGTTTTTTAATTAATGTTATTGTAACTTGTAGATAGGTAACACTAACCCACGATCGTTTCCTCTCTCACATGTTTGATTTTTTTTGTTTTCTATAATTTTTCTAACAAATTAATTAATATAGAATTAGGTTTTGATGTCTCTAACCCTATGTTCTAAAGTAAAACTCTACCGACGTCAAAGCAAATTCATATCCTCTGTTTCTCATATCCTCTGTTTCGTGCCCTCTTAATCAACGTCATTGTCTCTACGGTTTTTCTTTTAGATTTTTCTTTTTATGATTTATTTGAATTATTCAACTTATAACTTGTTGCTTATTTTAAGATATCAAACCGAACCGTGAATTTATTTGTTAGTGTTACATTGATTAATTTTTTTGAACCGAACTAAAACCGATCCGACCCAAACCGAACCGAGCATAAACCAAACCAAACACAAACCAAACCAAACTAGCTTTGGTTGAGTTTGGTTAGAGTTTTATGAAAACTGAATAAACCAAACCGAACCGAACCTAAACCGAACTCGAACTTTAACCGAAGTGCCCACCGTTGTATGTGGATAAATTTTACAATTTCAATAAAATATTTGATCTTTATCAACATATCCATGGTGTCTAAGAAGCAAAGACTCAAACATTCATTGCCCATCAAACCTGGACTGTTTTGTTGTGATTGGTCACGGTGTGACACTGAAATAGTGAAATCTTTGCAGCTGATTCACTCAGGCACTTATATTCTCTAGGCTAACATATATATATATATATATATATATATACTCACATAAGTTCTCCCGGTCTCTCGAGTCTTGAACAAATCTTACAATTGTTTGGCTTAGGCAGAGATGCTATAATATGCGTCATATCATCAAAAAGCTCAGTCGTTGTTCAGAAGCAACCACTGGAATCTTTAATTAAAAATATATGGACTATTTATGCTGTTGAAGTTCTCAGCTACTATCTCTGGACCAGAAAGAGATTTATTGAAACATACACCGAGGAACTGCATAAAACTCTTTGCGAGTACTAATTATATTTCATTATGGTGTATTAGCATACAAAGATATACAGTATACCCTTTTGTTACATTTCTAGTTCCAAACAGTTTAATTTTTGGGAGAGGATTATCATCTCTACATTGATTTCATAAACCTGTTAATCGATGAAAAAATTCCAGCGGCTTGGCTCAATAGAGATGGCCCTTCTTCATCTGATTTCTCTTCTACGCCCCCATATATTATCTGCAATATAAGAAAAACATTTCATCATATGAAATTGCAGCAAAACAAGCTTATGTAACTAGGATATGCACCAAATTCTTTCATCGTGTAAGGATTTGTCAACTCAATAAAATCATAGGAATCCAATCTAGTAGTCAATTAACCTCAAGATCCTCGGCATCAGGTCGACCGATGAGTTCTTTAGCGAGTAGATACCGGCCTGGTCTGTCTTTATTATCATAGAAGACTTTCCATTTTCTAGAGAATAGTAAGGATAAAAATAAAGTGATCAGCTTGTAATCGTTACACTGAATTTACATGGACTTAATCAGATAAGAAAAACCAAGTCTTGAGTCTTACCCAGGATAACACCTGAAAACAGCACCAGCAGCCAGAGGTCTCATAGAGTAAACCGTAGTAAAAGAACTATAAGAGCCAAAATGATAAGAACAGTTATTGATGATGTTCAAGTAAAAAAAAACCTTGTCAAGAAGTCACATAAAGAATTTTTCCTTTTACCTTAGGAAGTAACGTCTTAGTTTTCTCACGTTAAACCCAACCCCGACTTCCTCGCTTATAAGACGAGGGTTCCACATAATGAGAGGCCTTGGCTTGAAAGAACACAAAGGAAAAACTTCTTGATGTTAGAAGAAAAGGTTCTTGGCAAAGTCAAAATTAGGATTGAGAGAGCTAGTTACCGGGTCATCAGCAAGTCCTTTTGCAATTTTCTCAACATATTCCAGCATTTGGTAATCAGGAACAACCATGACAATAATCTCATCTTCTTTCTCCACTGGTTTCCGGTCACTTAAGCTGCATCACAACAAGAAGAAACATGACTGCATATTATTCCATTTTCACAGACTTTGTTGAAGTAGAACTATCAAAGCCCTCAGGATGAAGCAAACATACCTAGCAAATCCAAAAGTTGCATCCTTCCACCGATATTTGAGCAATGCAGCAGCTCCAGCATCTGGAAATATGGCTTTAACTCGCTAGCAAAACCAATTCCAAGGACTAGGAGTTATTGTTATTGACTGACTCGATCAAATGTGTTTCATGTAAAGAGGTTTCACAAACCGTTAGCTCACCTCACAACCTGTTTCTTTAATGAGGGTCTCCACGAAAACCCGCGAAAGGTCCCAAAGTTCAGCTTGTGCACCTTCATCATCCAAAAACTGCAGCTGGGGAATTAAGAGCTCCACCTGCAAGATTTGAGTGAGTCATAAATCTAAGAGCTGATTACCAAATCTCTTTCTAAAGTCCATCAAACATTACAGATTGAATCACTATCCCTTACAATAGCTCTTGTTCCTCCGGAGTTCACAAATGCCGCACCTGCTTCACCTGATTGCCTAACAGCTCCTTCCAAATCATTAGGCAAACAGCTGAAACAAAAGAAAGAAAAAAAGACATCATTTTTAGCCTCATGTTCCACAAAACGTTACAGAAACTGACGAAAGCGATCAAATTTTAATCAAATCCAATGGTTATTTCCTTCACAATGATAAGAAAACCCAATTCACAGAACAAAAGGTATAATCGAATAAAGAAAACAAATGGACAAAATTACTGAACTCATCGTCGTCTTCTTCTTCTGGTTGGTCTTGAGGTTCTTCTAAAGGTAGTTCCTTTGAAGCTGACGTCGTTTGTTCAAGAGGAGACTCACCCTGAAACTTGTCGAATTTGACACATGTTCTTAGCCTCGAAGTGGGAGAAGCAGAGAAGCCGCTAGAGAGAGAAGGCGAGAGGAATTGGGTGGTGGAGAACGAACAACTACGGAGAAGATAGCAATTTGGTGGTACTGAAGAACAAGCCATGGCAGAAACGAGCCTGATGTCGAATATTCTATGAAATTGAAATAGATTTGTTCAAACAGTTGTAACAGAGGGTTGTCCATGTTAAATTAGCATATTCAGGGGTTTTTAGTAAAGAAACCAAAAAGTTTAGGGGCTATTTATTAATTTATAAAATCTTTTATCCTTTTCTTCGTTGAAACGCACGCTCCAAGCGGAACCAGAGGTTTGAAAACTTAACAAAAAAAAGGTTAGGATCCGTTTCAGTAACCCGAAACCGGGATTCGAATCCGGATCCATGTTCTCTCTCACGCACGCTCCTCCTCTTTGGGTAATATGATTATAGACGTTACAAAGCTTCTTTAGATCCAACGGCTCTTACTCATCTAAATTCAAATTCTCCCCAATTTTACCTACAACACTCTCCTTCTCTCTCTCTAATTCTTTCTCAATCTCTCTCTCTCTCTCTTGTTCTCTCTCTCTCTCTCGCTCTCGCTCTCTCTTTGATTCAGAATTTAGGGTTCTCTCGTTCTTTGGGTTCTTTAGCGCAGATCCGCCATGGAAGGAGGTATTATGTTCTGTTTCTGTAGTCGTAATTGTGATTTATGCTTACAGATTCATGATTGATCTGTGATTTTTTGTTTGATTCGTTTTCTTTGATGGTTTCGCAGATCATCTAGGGTTTATTTCAGATCAACATCAAGAAATTAGCAACGATGGTGCTTTGTCATGTGAATCGAAGGAGTTTTCTGCTAAAAATCACAATTCCGATTCTGGTAAGGGTTTCTTCTTTGGGGTTTCTCGTCGTGAATTGTGATTTTCAGTAGAGAACTTATTTTTGTTGCGATTGCGAAATTGTGAATTAGATCGGCTCTCTCCTTCAATTATCAGAATTAGGTTTTTGGGCGTCGCTAACATATCCCGTGAATCTTCTGGAAACTTTGTTTGGTAGACTATATAGTATGTATTTGTAGATTCACTTGCGTCTTTGACTCTGAAATATGATATGACGTTACTGATTTGGATGAAACAGTGGAAGAAAGTGAGAATCCAGTAGTTTCTCCTGCCAATGGACCAACGCTTCCTATTTTGCAGAAGTTTATCGACTTCAGTGACAGAATTAAGGTACTCTACTTTCTTTCTCCTCCTCTTTAATCAACACTATTACAACAGTTACTTGTGAATTGCAATAGTAAGTTGAGGTTGTTTCAAGATGAAATATGAATTTTGCTTCTGCTAGTGTTTTATGTTCACCCTTTTTATATTATGTCTTAGGTCTTGAAGGATGAACATGCTTTGGTATCGAACCACGTGAAAGAGATCAAGAATTTTTCCTTTGTAGAACCTGAAATTTCCAAGGCTCTCCAGCTTTTGAGTCAGTACCTTTCTTGTCTTAATATTAGCAAAACTTGTTTGCTTTGGTTGTAACCTGATATTCGTTAACGTGTTTTAATGGCAGCTACTAAGCTTGGAACTCTGGAAGAACAGTACTTGAAAGAGTCATCAGAGAGGAAACGGTTATACAATGAAGTGATCGAACTTAAGGGAAATATCAGGGTCTTTTGTAGATGCAGACCTCTAAACCAAGCTGAAATAGCAAATGGCTGTGCTTCTGTAGCTGAGTTTGATCCATCACAGGAAAACGAGCTCCAGATACTTTCATCTGATTCTTCCAAGAAGCATTTTAAGTTTGACCATGTCTTTAAGCCTGAAGATGGCCAAGGTAAATTGAGACACTACCTTTGCAACTTTATTTGTCTAAACCTATGATCTTCGTACACTACACCTAACGATCTAATCTGACTGTACCTTCATTTGCAGAGACTGTTTTTGCACAGACAAAACCTATAGTTACTTCTGTGCTGGATGGATATAATGTCTGCATATTTGCCTATGGCCAAACTGGCACTGGCAAGACATTTACCATGGAGGGAACACCAGAGAATAGAGGAGTGAACTATAGAACCTTAGAAGAGCTATTTCGCTGTTCAGAAAGCAGAAGTCATCTCATGAAGTTTGAGCTATCGGTTAGCATGCTGGAGGTTTATAATGAGAAGATAAGGGACCTCTTAGTAGATAACTCAAACCAGCCCTCTAAAAAGTAGGTCTTCCATTATTTTTGTTTGGTAGTAGAATAGACCGCCTTACAATTTATCTCTTTCTTGTTAAGAAAAACAAAATTAACGGTATGTGTTGTGTGGATAAAGGTTGGAGGTTAAGCAATCAGCAGAAGGGACACAAGAAGTCCCAGGATTAGTCGAAGCTCAAGTTTACAATACAGATGGAGTGTGGGATCTGCTCAAGAAAGGTTATTGTGTTAGATCTGTGGGTTCAACAGCTGCAAATGAGCAAAGCAGCCGATCTCATTGGTAAGCAAAATAGAGTTTAGAATCTAAAATCATGTGAAACGAAACCTTTTACATACTTATTATACCAACCAGAGATTTCTTTTTGTTCAGCTTGCTGCGAGTGACAGTGAAGGGAGAGAATTTGATAAATGGTCAGAGAACCAGAAGTCATCTTTGGTTAGTGGACTTGGCTGGCAGTGAGCGAGTAGGAAAGGTAGAAGTTGAAGGAGAAAGGCTGAAAGAATCTCAGTTTATCAATAAGTCGCTTTCGGCACTCGGTGATGTTATCTCTGCCCTTGCATCCAAAACAAGCCACATTCCTTACAGGTATTTCCCAACTTCCTTCCCCTTCGTCAAGACATTTGCATATAAGATATCCTGGTTAATGTTCATGACATTTTTTTCCCTCCTTTTTTGCGACTCCAGAAACTCAAAGCTCACCCATATGCTGCAAAACTCTTTGGGTAAAGTACCAATTTTCCTCTTTTTTTCTCCTTTTTCTGGGGCACATGATTCATACGACATCTTGTTTTTCATCTGAATGGTGTGTCTATTTCATTGTGACTTATACAGGTGGAGATTGCAAGACATTAATGTTTGTCCAGATTAGCCCAAGTTCCGCGGATCAAGGAGAGACACTTTGCTCCTTAAATTTTGCAAGTAGAGTCCGGGGAATTGAAAGTGGACCTGCCCGGAAACAGGCAGATGTGTCTGAGCTACTCAAGTTAAAACAAATGGTAACGTGATTCCTCCAACTTCAGTTCATTTAAGCTTTAACATATCTTAAGCTGATTTTTCTTTTTGTTGTCTCCTTTCTAACAATAATAAACAGGCCGAGAAGCTGAAACAGGAGGAAAACAAAGAAACAAAGAAACTGCAGGACAGCGTGCAGGAACTAAAGCTACGCCTCAGTGCTAGAGAACAAATATGCAGAGGACTTCAAGATAAGGTAATGCGTGTCAAATAGTGGATTCAGTATGTTCTGTGTTTTCTTCTTCTAACTAACGGTTAAAAACTAAATCATGTTATAGGTTCGAGATCTGGAAATTCAACTAGCAGAAGAAAGAAAGACCAGAATCAAGCAGGAGACACGAGCTCTAGCAGCTGCATCATCATCATCAACAACATCTAAACATATGAGAGAGACACTACCCACAATCACAGAGAAAAAACCACCTTTGGCTCCTACAAAAATGCGAATGCCACTCAGAAGAATCACAAACTTCATGCCCCAACAACCATCTCAGGGTCCTTCTAAGAGATTCTCTGATACAACGTTCAAAGAGAATAGTAATAATAACAGCCTCAGAAGACCATTCAAAGAGAATAATAACAGCCTCAGAAGATCATCACTGATGGACGTGAGTACTCTAATGAAATCAAGAAGAAGCTCCATCGCATTCAGACCAGCTCCTCCATCAGCCATTGGATCAGGCAATAAAACCGTCCTGGCCAAAAGAAGAGTCTCAATTGCAACGTCTAGACCAGAAACATCATCGTCATCTATGACAACACCAGCACGCCCTCCTCCTTCATTCAGAGGTGGTGACCCGAGAAAGGCGAGATACTCTAAGCTCTTCTCTCCAGACCACAATCTGGTGACTCCGAATGCAATGAAAAACAGCAGATTCATGAAGAGTCCTCTTGGAGGAGGAGGAGGAGGAGGAGGCAGCTCGTGGAAGCCGAGCCATCCTACGGTAATTGCATTGCAGAAGAAGGCGGTGGTATGGAGTCCCCTTAAGTTCAAGAACAGAAGACCATCCCTCGTAGCGATACGATCTTCTTCTTGTTCTTCTTCATCCGCCTCTGACATGCTTCGGAGGGAACAATAGGTCTCTGGATTTTTTTTTATTCACTGTCTTTGTGAAAGTGTTTGCTTTTAAAACATTCAGGTCGTCGTCTGTAAAACTTTTAAGATAGGATTCTGTTTCTTTTCTTTTTTATCCTCAAATTGTTAAACTCTAAAGAGATCTTGTGCAATGGTTTTTGATCTCTCAAGCTCAAATTCATACGGATGCTTATTGTGTCTGTTTGTGTTCCCTCACGACCGTCACCGCCAATTTCCTCAACGCGCATAAGCTATTTGGAGTCAGCTACATCACCAAGATCATCAAATCCCCTCCTGAGAAAGACGCAGCTATGCATACAGTCATGTTTCAGTATGGTTGTCATGCCAATGATCCTGTTGATGGATGCTATGGCATCATAAGAAAGCTTTAATACCAGAACGAATTGGAAATTGTTCTTCAGCTACTGGATATGTTCCGTGACCGTGCTCATCATCATCAAGAACCGCAAAATCCAGATGGAAAGAGACAGAGGATCTCTCGAGTTTTTCAAGTTCTTGTGATCTAAGCAAACAACAACAGTTCGATTTCCTACAAGAACCAAATCAACAACAACAACAACAATATTGCTCTTCCGGTAATAACTTCAATGGGTTACAAGAAGACATCTGGTGTCTTCAACTTCAATATTCATCAACGACAGTGAATATGAAGGCAGGTTTCATCGATGAATATGAGGACACTAAAAGCCCGTGGAAGAGGAGGTTTTCTAGCGAAAGACACGAGTTCAATCAATGGAATCTGATTGAATAAAAAAATCTTTGAATATATGAAAATAGCTCGAACGAGTGCGAAATAAGAAAAGGCCCATAAAAACATTGAAGAAAAAAGAGGCCCATTTAACTAAAGACAACAGCACTTTTTCCCACATCGTCTAGCTGATGAGACAAAGCTGTGTTTATATAGCGTTAGAGTCGCATAAGTGGTTGTCCTTTCGGGGACATCCGATAAAATTGGAACGATACAAAAAAGATTAGCATGGCCCCTGCACAAGGATGACACGCACAAATTGAGAAATGGTCCAAATTTTTTTTCCATTCATGCCATCAGTACGAAGCTCGTTCTCGGATCACTTACAACGATAGATAGTAGTAGTGTTCGGTATTGGCTGTTCGGGTTTGTCCAAAGCACAAGCCTTGAGTTAAAAAAAAGAATATTTTTCAGTTTACTTTGGCTTCTCCAACGCAACAACCAAGTTCAAAATTATAGGGTCTCTCCAGTCATAAGCAGCCAAAAAGAACTGGAACTTAGTCAAGAAATCTTATAAAGTTTTGATTTCTCCGCCTAAGGCAAAAATAACACCAGCTAAACTCGGTAAGTATCAACTGCAGCAAAGCTCAGAAGATCGTTTTCACCATTGTAGGACAGAAAAGTCTATGAAAGATTGCTAAAATGAGTCAAACGAACAAGAAGAGTGACAAATTTTGGTAACAGAATGATTCTCAACGGGATATATTGAGCAATAGCGTTCTTTGAAATTTGGTTGCAAATGTAACTATCTTGGATCCAAGATCATCCTTTTAACTCATGAAAGAAGAATTGAGGACACATCCATCTGGGTGTCGATTTCTTTTCCTCTTGTTTTTTTTTTGAAGAGTTAAAAAGTGTTGCTGGGTTAATTCGGAGAACAGGTTAAACATGAACAAGATTACACACAACAACAAGACAAAGTTCTATTGTTATTGAAGAAATCAACACAATGTAAATGTCTATTGGCAATGTTCTCTTCTTCTTTTTTTTTGTAGTCCCTAAATATTTGTGTTGCTACAGATCTTCTTCCACAATTACTTCAAACAAAGCCCATTTCCATTAAACTTCTAAAAACAATACTCTGGATCAAGTTGGTCAAGACTTGGCAAATGATAAACAAACTCAGAACAAGAGATTTGATAATATCTTCTTCTCGTCTTTGCACCTTAATAGATTAGAATTTTCATTCTATATCTTTCTTAGGCAGAAGCGCTCTTTCTTGTGGCATACACACGGTAAGCAGCCAGCCCAACGACCACAGCAGCAGCTCCAACTGTTTACAAATCATGAGACTGAAATTAGACTTCACCCAAACATGCGTCCGAAGCTTTTTTTTTGTTACGGTTTTGTTTGTTTGTGAGAAAATTCATGTCAAGAATTTAGGCCTCTGGGAAAAGAAAACATACTTGAGACGGCCATAAGAGAACGGTTGATTAGCCTGTTGTAATGTTTGCGGCTTTTTCCTGCTTCAGTCTCTGGAATACTCAAATGAGGATGTTGTGCTGCAGTTATGATTTTGCGGAATAAGTTGTTGAAATCCCCCAATTTGGAGCTGATGGATACTGGAGGCTCTATTCCCATATCTTGTGTCATCTGCAAGAAGATCCGTGTGCATAAATATGTATGTATGCAAACAAGTATTCATGTTATACTCAACCCATAGACTCGAAGATCAATAAGAACCCTACCCTGGTGGATTCTTGGATGGAAATAGGAAATGATTCAAGATCGTCTTTTGCTGAAACCATGAGGCAAGGGACCTCATATCCAGTGGACTCACCGTAAGTTGCAACTTTTACAAGCAACTCCGTCGCTTTTTTCCATGAAGACTCATCCGAGCTGGAGAAAACAATGAACTCAGTTGTTACGCACAAACTACAGATAGAAAAATGAAAAGGCATCTACTCAAGCATATTTCGACCAATGATTTACCTGTCGTACACGAAGACAGCTATGTCACAAGCAGCCAAGGATTCCTTGGATGCAAATAGCCCTTGAACTCCATCTTCTGGAATTTCCCTCATGATAAGAGTTTTCTTTGCACCCTACACTCATAGATTTGCAATCATCAGATTAAGTACATACAGAAACTCAAAAGAAAGCAGCCTTGAAGCATGCCAAAAGATATACAACCAAATAACATCTCTAATATCTTGAAAAGTAGCACATCAGTAAAGTTTTGTATGGAACTCCCTAGTTAAAAAAAAGCATGTATCCCATAGAAAAAAAAACTCATCATAGATACCTAGCTAGTTCCCGTCTCAGTCCCCAAAATAATACTCAGCTTTGTCATTTTTGTTCAGTATTTTGTTCATTGAAGATTTCTTTGTAAGGACAGAATATATCAAAACTACAATACATGCATATTTATCCGCGCACAGATATAATGATTTCAAATTGCATACATATACTGACTTACCCCAGATTCATCGACCATATTTACTGCATAACGCACATCAGTTGTTGATCCCTGGTTATCAGCATATGACCTAGATCATAGAGAAACATAACTGTAAATCAGATGGAGAAGTCCCCACGCTTACAAACATAGAATTGTACTCTCTGTGTATATTTTCAAAATGCAACAGGTTGTGGTACGAGTTAACATGACAAACCTTCCAAGAAAGCAATTTAGTAATGCAGATTTTCCAGCGTTATTAGGTCCAAAAACAAAGCACTGGAAAACTTTTCTTTCAGATTGCTGCTTTTTGCGATCTAAACGTCTTCGCCTAGTAACACGAATAGCAGTCGATGGATCACCAGGAAATCCAATGTAAATCAAATTTTCCACACTCTGAGCCGGTTCTAATAGTGTCATCAGTGACCACTGCAAGAATAAAATTGAAAGATTAGCACACATAAAATTTGAATTAGTGCAATGGACCAAACTAGGCCCAGATAAGAAATCCACTCACAATCACGAAACCACATATAACCCAATCAATGATAAATTGTGTATGTTATAAAAAATAAAGACACGTCTAAGAGAGAATTGAGTGACATTTTAATCTGTCAATCAACAAAATCAAAGAAATGAAACCAAAAAAAAAGGCTGAGTATATGTATAATGCATGCACGAGAAATGCTTCCTTCTGTATTAAGCATGTAAAAGAGGAGAATTGATTACCATTGACAGGAAAGCGTCAAAGGATAGACCTCCAAGGGCCGTTTTCTCCGCAGCATCCTCATAAGGTGATTCCTTCCAAGGACTGCCATTCACAATTGAGTATAGCACGTCAATATAATGGAGACTACCATAATTAAAATTACATGTTTCTTGCCTTCTGGAGGTGGAAGAAGTACCTTTCAGGTGCAGTTGAAAAAAGATCCTCGATCTCTTGAGGTCTCAGATTATTATCCTGCAAAGTAGAAATTCAGTCTGAAAACTATATTTGTCAACTCGACACTAAGACATAATAACAAAAGAGACTTACCTTGTCGTCATCAAACAAGGTATACATTCCCTTCAGGAATTCGATTGCTACATTTGTCAGCTCAAAACTCTACAAAAACAATGAACACAACCATTAGCTGCACAATACCACAAGTTGATGTGAGCTGTAAGATAACCGTGTGCAATAATGTAGGCATCGAAAATTCTTATTACTAGGCTCCAAATCTAATATTTGATAAACAGCGCAACCAGTAACAGATTATTGAAACACCAACAAATAAAATAATGAAACAGCAATAGATATTATTTCTGCAAATCTACCTGATCGGGCGCTCGCTTGAATAATGAAGACGGAAGCAATTCTTCAGCAAGTCTTATATCATTATTATATCCAAACTTCCTGAGTACTGTCCACGTCGTCTCGAGCCTCCCTTTCTCAATAAAAAGTGCATGTAAAAATAGGAAGCCAGTCACTGTGAGTCCTCTTTCATTCACACCTTCTGGCAACTTTTCTTGCACAACCCTCTTAACACCTTCAATTTCAGAAGGCTGCAATGGTGCATGGAAGCACTTGACCTATTGTAAAACAACTATTAGGTGCGTCATGGGGATAACAAAATTACACTCTAAGCTTCTTTTAAAAATCTGAAGGACAGGTCGAAGTCAATTTCAAGACGAAATAGCAAAAGCTCATGAACACAAGAAGGGTAAACATAAGAACCTGAAAGTCATTTAATTCAGCCTCGCAAAGAGCACCATCTCTATCATGGTCACAGAGTATAAAGATACGTTTCAATGCCCTTACACACCGGGGCTTCAGTGCCTGGGATTCTTGATCAAACAGAGGTCCAGTTGGGTGAAGGACAGTTTTTTGTGCATAATAGAAAACTTCTTGTGCCTACAGAAAAGCTTTTTCATTAGGATGATAGTTCAGACCTGAAATATAATTGACTGTTGTTTTCTGACTAGGCATTTCCAACTCATGCTTGATAGAAGTCCAAACCAATCACAACAACATTTCAGTTTTAGGTAAAAAAATTAGCACATCTACTGTCCTTAAAATTTCTTAGTAAGAGAATCACATGCCTAAACAACCTCAGACAAATATTTATGCCATGTTTTAACTAAGAATATATAACATCTCAAGAGGAATAGAGAAGCCATGAAACCTGGAGTTGCTTCAGGGCAGAACACTCGATACATGTCTCTATCTCCCGAAACTGCTGCATTATAGGTGACATCACTTGTTCGAGGCTGACCTGGTTATTGTCGTCTCTGAAGTCAAGCTTACACCCTGCTACTATAATAGGAATTTTGACCTGTTCAAAAAGATCACAAGAAAATCTTAATAAGAAACAGGAAAAGTTTAGGACACATCAAATCTTTATAGTTTCTAGCACGAGGAAAATGATATGATCAATAGATAAGATACTGTACACCTTCTAACCACAGCAAGAATTGACATGAGCAAACAGAAAATAGGGAGAGGAGAATCAAACCTCTAATCGCCGAAGCTCTGGAAGCCAGTATTCACTTAACCGGTCGAGAGTCTCAGGTCGATCACAGGCATAAGTCAAAACAACAGCATCTGCGCGCTTCAACTCCTCAGCAACCATGTCCCTATCTTCTGGCCTGAACACATAACGAACAAAAACATCAAAAGATACATCAAGAACTTAAACAAAGCTGTCAACGCATGGATATCATACACCCTTCTTTCGGAACCCTGCAAACAGTAGTAGCTAAACAGTTTGCACAGTGCTATCCCAAAGAAAAATAAAGAATTTTGAGCTAATAGTATCCTTCCCGGTTCATTCAAAGTGTAAAAAGCCTAAACACAAGCCGTCACCAAAAGCCACATTATTTATATAAAACTAGCATCGATCGTTTTCCTTCAAAGTAACCTTAATCGAAAAGAGAAACAATCTAGCAGCAATGCAGTGACATACTTGGAGGAAGTGTCGACAATGGTGACGGGTATATTGTCAGGGAAGAACTCAGCAGGTAACTTGTAATCAGGCAAAACAGGAGGGACATTGGGAGAGAAAGCATCCGTAGCTGCGGCGACAATCAAGCTTGATTTGCCAGTGCCCTTATCACCAACCACAACGATTCTCACAGATTTGGGTGAACCAGGACAATCAACCGTACCAGCTGAGTACCTCGCCATCTCAAAACTGCGACACAAATTACAGAGGCTCCAAATCAGGAATCAAGTACAAAGATTACTGAAACTTCGCAACAAGACTATAAAAAACCCAGAAACGTGAGCATCAAAAGAGAAGAAGATCGTGAAGAATTCAGAAACGAAGACAACAACAGAAAGAGTACATCAATGAGAAGTAGTAAAGCTAACCTAAAGATCAATGCTTTCGATAACGAAACGAGAAATTACCTAAACTGGAGACTGAGATTGAGAGAAGAAGAGAAGGAGCGAAGCCACGAAGAAGATTAAAAACCCTTAGAAAAACAAAACCCTAGATTCTGCTTTTGGGGAAGGAATGTGGCGGTGACGATTTGCCGTGAAGGAGGAGAAAAATTAGTAAGCTTTTTT
>NC_025704.1:18754592-18769880 GCF_000633955.1 Camelina sativa
TTTTTTTTTTTTTTTTTTTTTTTTTTTTTTTTTAACTTTTTTTGTCTGTGAATATGATTATTCTAGTGGTATTTCCGTAATAACCAAGTACTGTTTTTTTTTTTTTAATTATAAGTAGTTTTTTTTTTAAAGGGATTTTTATTTTAAAGATTTAGTAACATTTTTGTATTTGACCATGTATTTACTAGAATGTCTTGTACGATTGGTGAATTTCATAACTATTAACCACCAAGTTAGGATTAATTCCTATCAAAAGTTTATATGTACAATGTATCAAAAGATTTTATGGAGTGTGTAAACATGATGAAAATATTTGAATTTCTAAATTTTGAAATACTCATTGGCTCACATTTACCGTCACATCTTATTATAGAATCCCTACAAACAAAGAAAAAAAAATATCTATATAAAGTAGTTATTCGAAATTTTTCAAAGAATGAGAAAGAGAAAATCAAATTGGAAAAGCTTAAAATCGGTTTGAACATGAGAATTAATAAAAAGGGTGTAAAAGAAAAAACTAAAATTTGATTATGGATTTTTATAGGAGCCAAATCTAAATCTAATTTATTATTATTTAATCACTGATTTCATCATGCATAAAATAGTGTTATTGAATTTGATATTTATATATCATGCTTCAGCTCTTTTTATAGGTCAATGTTAATTGATTTAAATTTTCATTGTAATATTAATAGGTTGTGTTGATCAAAATTTAAATTGTTTGATCCGTTTTTAAACAATCGAGAATGGAATTCAACCAAATCGAGACTTTCGGTTTTTAGTGTCAATTCGGTTCTCTACTATAAACTGTTTGACATATTTATAATTAGAATACTGACTATTAAGACGACACAAAATAACCGATCGGTTTTACAAAATCTTTATTATACTATCTTCGACATACTTACTCTCATGTGTTTTTAATTTAGTTTTGATTTTCATGACATAACAAATTCTTTGATATCAATTGGTTTCTATTTAGTTCATCATAATCGTCTTTTATCATGTGTTATAAAAGGATTCATATAGAACTCTCACTTGAAATGATATTATGGTTTGGATATTCGTATAACATATAAAAGTTAAATATATACAATTTAGCGGATAAATCAAAATAATAATGAGCATGATAATATATAAAGGATATGTATTAACAAATTCAAAAGTAACTATAGAAAACATGTGTCATTTATTTTAATTTATTGTGTATACAAGGGAAAAAAATCTAAATAGTAAACTCTTTTTTATTTCTTATGAAACAAAATATATTATGGGAAAATTCTATAACTAGTTCGTGTTAGAATTTTCTTATTATAACAATAAAAATGAAAATTACTTTCTTCTATTCTTAGAAATCCTACGATTATACACAACTAAATCAACGACAATTAAAAGCAACATAAACCAAGATCTCTCCTAAAACACAACATAATTTTGTTTGTATTGATTTTTTTTTCTATGAAAAAATATAAACAACAATGTATTGATTTATATAGTTAACAAACAAAAATACATTGTTTTATAATAATAAGAAAATGTGGCCAATTTTTCATCAATTTATTAACTAAGATGTACTATTACTTTTAAAGCAGTCACCCAACAATTCGCTATCATCAGTCTCTCCTTCCACATTTTGGCAATAAACTTTAGGCGTCTTTCCATCTTCTATAGTAATGTTAATATCATCCATAACAACATTTTTGCAAGCTGTGGTGACACTACACTTAAGCGTTATAGCATCTTCATTTAATGATGTTCCATGAAAGCCAACATATTTTATATTGCTAATCGCCACGTCTGAATCCTAATAGATATAAATACATATATTTTCAAAATTTATTCATACTCTCAAAAATTAGTATATTTTTCTATTATAAAAAATTTACCTCGTTTGCATGAGGATGTTCTTTATCAATATATTGTTGGTCGATTATAATTGGATTTTTGGCATTAATGAGCGTAATGTTCTCAAAACTTATATTTCTTGCATATCCCTGGCCACCCTATAAATCAAAATTAAGATTCAATTCAAAATATTTTTAAATAATTATTTTATTAATTTGTATATAAAATAGAATAATTAGTATAGAAGAAAAAAATACCTCCCAAGTCTTTATTCTAGCTCCATTCATCGTTCCATTGAAAGTGCAATGCGCCACTTGAACACCACTAACTGCATCATTTGCTCCATCGGCTCCTAAACTTCCTACACTGTTATCGCATTACATAAAATTAATTTAATATTATTTTTTTTGGGTGCACCAAGTCCTTCAATCAATTTAATATAGGTATTTCTTTTTTTTTTTGCAAGAAAACTTATATTTATATTTATCATTAATGATGTAATTCAATAAATTTAATTAATATCAGGAATTACCTTATTCCATGACCAGGTCCACAATTAATTTGTGTGATGTTGATATTGAAACTTCCTGTCTTGATTGCTATACAATCATCTCCTGAAAATTCAAGGATTGAATTCAAAAGATTGTTATGCTATACACACTTTAAAGAATTTAAAAACTAATTTATACCATAAAATTAACAAATAAATAAATTATAACACTATTATAATTTATTGGTTTAACAATCCTTTAATTAAAAAACTATTATAATTCATTTATTTTGCGATAATCATATATACATAAAATATTTAAATGATATTTCACGAAGTACTTACCCGTTTGAATTGTAGAGTCAAATATGTTGATATTGGTCGAGTTACTTATATCAATTCCATCTGTGTTGGGACTTGTTTCAGGAGCCAAAAGGTTTATTTTTGATATTGCAACATAATTGCATGATTTGATTGATAAATGGGTTTTTGGACTATTAATCGAGGAAATTCCTTTTATAGTGAGATTATTACATCTATTAATACGTAATGCCTGCAATTGTTTGTGATTTTGAATGATGAGTAAAAATTTTTATAATTTACGAAAAAATATATAGTAAATTTGATATACTCACTGTAGGTCGTTGAGAAACTTTCAGTTTAAGCTGAAAAAAAAATTATGATTTTAAATGACAAATAAAAATATATTAATAAGTAACAAAAAATATATATTAATCTTTTACCTCCCAAAAGGACGAACCACCACCATCGATCTTTCCTGAACCATCTACCACTAGACCAAATATAGATGAAAAACCAATCCACATTTGAGATTTGGGGTTGGACCATGCGGTGATGTTGCTAGGTGCAATGATGACACCATCCAACTTCAAACAAATAAATATAAGCAAATTTAATTGATGTTCATAATTTAATCACAATTGAATTGATCATTATTTAATGGATTGTCTACAAACCTGGATTTTTATGGAGGTAGATTTACATGGACCGTTGAACACAATAGGTTGGAGTAGAAATGTTTGTCCTGAGGGAATAAGAAGTGTTGTATTGTTTTCGTCCCCTCTACATGTAGCATTCCATGCTTGTACAAAAGCCTTCAATATAATTAATTAATTAAAAATGAAAATAATAAGATTTTGAATATTTACAAAATTATTATATATTTTGGATAGAAAATAAAATACCGTTGAATCATCTGTTTGACCATCTCCTTTAGCACCAAAATCGAGTACGTTGTAATTTTGGCCATTAACAAGACCAAAATATAGAAAAGTTATTAATATGGAGATATGTAGTATGATTTCCTATAAAAAATATGTTATAACCAATAAGTATCAAACAAATGCTATTTAAAAAAAAAGACATAATTATTTGATATGTACCATTGTGAAATAGAGATGATGAAAATCAATTGAATATGTAGGCTTTTTTTTTGTGTGCAAAAAGTAGGTATTAGTTAGATGGTGTAGTGTAGGTTATATGAATAAGGTTTTCATCAGGTATATATATATATATATATATATATGCATCTACTACATACATCTGAATCATGCATATTACTAGTCTTTAGTCTTTACATATAAATATCTAAAATTCTGCTTAAATTATTTGCTTTCTTAAATATCAATCAAATCCTTGTTCTTGTTTTTGAATACATTGCACACTCTATAACAACATCTCTCTTGTATTAAAATGTTGAATACAATAAGGGTTAATTTGCCTGATAGCCAAAATAATAAATTAAATGAAGAATATAGCAGAAATTTTGAAAAATTAGGAAAATAGGATTAGAGGTAGTTTAGGGTTAGTTTTAGATATATTATATAGTAAAATATAAATAATATAAGCTTTTAGTGGTTATTATGGTCAGTCAGTGAATTATATAAATATGCATCTACTACATACATCTGAATCATGCATATTATTAGTCTTTAGTCTTTACATATAAATATCTAAAATTCTACTTAAATTATTTGCTTCCTTAAATATCAATCAAATCCTTGTTCTTGTTTTTGAATACATTGCACACTCTATAACAACATCTCTCTTGTAAAATGTTGAATACAATAAGGGTTAATTTGCCTGATAGCCAAAATAATAAATTAAATTAAGAATATAGCAGAAATTTTGAAAAATTAGGAAAATAGGATTAGAGGTAGTTTAGGGTTAGTTTTAGAAATATTATATAGTAAAATATAAATAATATAAGCTTTTAGTGGTTACTATGGTCAGTCAGTGAATTATTAAATTTCTTTTTGGTTATACACTGCAACTAGATTAAGACTCGTGCTAAAGCACGAGTTGAAATTTATTTTATTTATATTGTAATTTTTATGTAAAATACAATTTATGTGATTGTTTTAAAAGTTTTTTTGGATAAAATATGATGACTTGAACAAAACACTTATTTTGTAAGTTTTATATTGTTAATGATTCTAGATAAGTACCCGTGCTATAACACTGGTTAAAATTTTATTTTATACAAAATTTTGTATATTTCTAATTTAAAATAAATTTTTAATATGTTGTATTAGTTTATGTACGTGAAGCTATTTCAATAATGTATAACTTGAATGTCATTCTAAGACATAATTTTGTGAATTTGGTTTTTAAAAAGTGAGTTATTGTATATTATGAGTAATTTAATATATTGTTATACTTTTTGTTTTAATATACTTGGTTTTTTGAAATTCTATCATATTGTAGTGACATTATTGACATTGCTATAACAAACCAATTTAGAGTGTTTAGAGTTTCTAACTTTAATATCAAGTTTCAATATTTCAAAAAAAAATATTTCAAAATAAATTATTTAAAGTTTCTTATATTATATAAAATTATAAAATTAAACAAAAAAGTATGAAATTGAATTTAAATATTCAAATTTTGACTCGTTACTCAGTAAATTTTTTAATTCAATAGATATTATTTTTAAAGAATAATATTAATAAAACTTGAATATTTAATCATATATATTATTTAATCAATTATATTTGTTTTTAAAAATTCAACTTATGGTATATGCAGAAATAAAACTATTTTTAATTATAATAAATAATATGATACTTTTCTTGTTTCATAGAATAGACTCATATATACAAATGAGAGGTGAAGTATAATGATAATTAATAAATTAATATGTTAAGTTAGATATCAAAGGTTTTATTTGATGAATAATTTAATAACGAAAATTAATATAGTAAGTTAGATGATATCAAATGATTCTTTAGAATATTCTCTTTAATATTTTTGGAAACAATAAATCTAAACTATACAAATAATCTAAAACTTAATCTATAACCTATTTGTAACAAACTTATTAAAATTATATGGTCTACAAAACAATGTTGTGTACTTCCGTTTTATTATATAGGGGATTTTCCATACAATAAAGCAAACAAAAACAAAAACGTTACATGCATAGTATTTGGTTTACAAAATGTTCCAGAACATGAATTTTTCCCTTGGATTATGTGGTATATCTGGAAAGCGCAAAATGATAAACTTTTTGGTAACCTCGATTCAAATACCCTTGCCATTTTGCGGTTAGCGGAGGATGAGGCAAAAGCATGGACTCTGGCTCAAGTAGATGATATGGTATTAGCTTCAGATGTTACCGCTGCGGTAGTTCACCGTGAAAGTGGGGGATTAGGGGTTCCTAGATCTCTCGAGAACTATATTTGTTTCGTAGATGGTTCTTGGAAAGCAACAGATCGTTTTGCGGGTAGAGGATGGTTTTGTACTTCGCCCTGGGGTGATGTCCCTACTATGGGTGCTTCCAATCATCGTCGTAGTCTATCTCCTCTTCATGCCGAGATTGAAGCCCTTATGTGGGCTATGCGCTGTATGATTGGAGCGGATAATCAATCTGTTGTTTTCCTCACCGACTGCTCCGATTTAGTGAAGATGGTGTCTTCGCCTTCCGAGTGGCCAGCTTTTACGCCTTATTTGGAGGACATACAGGTGGATAAAGAAGAGTATGCTTCTTTTTTTTTGGTTAATGTCCTTCACTCTCAGATTGGTAAAGCGGATAATTTAGCACGCCGTATTCGCATATTATCGTACTTAGTTACCTGTGTAAATAATATTCCTATGCATTGGTTTGTTTGAGCCAATCTTTTGTACTTTGTTGTCCAAAAAAAATGAAAAAATTGATTAGTGTTGGTCTTCTTAAACCGTCTAATTTAAGAAGAAGAATTGGTCGGAGCCGGTTTTATAAACATGAAAACCACGTGACCCGAATCTTCTTATACCATTTATTTGACCGACTAAACCAAAAAAGAGGAAGAAGAAGATGATATCATTTGTCAACATCAGATAAANAAAAAAAAAAAAAAAAAAAAAAAAAAAGAAAAACAAACACGGCTTTTCTTTGTTTGTTTGTTTAAAATCCCAAGACGGAACAGAGCAGAGCATTATTATTCTTTTATGATCCCATACCTCTCTCGCTTCTTCGCATCTTGAAATCGAGAGATATGGATTTGGAATCAATCTCCGAAGCCACCTCCGGAGCTGTTGGATCGCTTCTCAGCACCACCATTTTATACCCTCTTGATACCTGTAAATCCAAGTTCCAGGCTGAGATTCGTGTTCGCGGTCAGCAGAAATACAGGTTTCTTCTCCCTTCTTCTTCTTCTTCTTCTTCTTCTTCTTCTTCTTCTTCTTAGATTAGGTTTTGGTTTCTGTGTAGATTGATTAGATCCTCGTAACTTAGACCTGGCCTTTAAGTTTGTTTGTGTCAAAAGATTGAGTTTTTCTTTTTCGAGAGTAATCGTTTCTTTTTTTGTGTGTGGGTGGTTCATCAGATACCTATCAGATGTGTTTTGGGAAGCAATCTCATCAGGAAATGTTCTATCCTTGTATCAAGGCCTAGGGACTAAGAATCTGCAGTCTTTCATTTCCTCCTTCATCTACTTCTATAGTTATAGCTATTTCAAGAGGTTGCATTCTCAAAGGATTGGTTCCAAGTCTATTGGTACTAAGGCCAATCTCCTCATTGCTGCTGCTGCTGGTGCTTGTACCTCCCTTTTGACCCAAGTACGTTTCTTTTTCTCCACTCACACCTCTGCTTCAAAATTGTGATGAGGTTTTGACATGTTTTATTCCATCTCTGTTGGAATGAAAACAACTCTGCTACTTTTTTTCTTTTTTTTCTGTGTTCTATATCTTCTGTATGTATGCATAGTAACTTCAACTTCTTTGTTTTGTGTAGCCTCTAGATACAGCTTCATCTAGGATGCAAACAAGCGAGTTTGGAAAATCAAAAGGCCTGTGGAAGACTTTAACCGATGGTTCTTGGGGAAATGCATTTGATGGCCTTGGGATCTCTCTTTTGTTGACCTCTAATCCAGCGATTCAGGTACCATATATATATATTGTCATTTCAAATCACCAATCTTCATATTTACTCTCCAATCATGTGACTAGCTGAAAAGTGAGCTTCTCTCTTGTAGTATACAGTGTTTGATCAGCTGAAACAGAACCTCCTTGAAAAAAGAAATGCAAAATTAAAGAAAGATTCTTCCCCTGTAGTCCTCTCTGCATTTAGGGCGTTTGTGTTAGGTGCGGTCTCAAAGAGTGCTGCCACCGTCATCACATATCCAGCAATCAGGTATCAGCTTCCTGTGAAATGTGAATTACAGCGTTGTGTCGCTCAGTGGGATATTGATATATATACATTCATGGGTTTTTGTAGGTGTAAGGTGATGATTCAAGCAGCAGATGACTCGAAGGAAGATGAAGCAAAGAAGCCCCGGAAAAGAATCAAGAAAACGATTCCTGGGGTAATATATGCTATATGGAAAAAGGAAGGGGTCCTAGGGTTCTTTAAAGGCTTGCAGGCTCAGATCTTAAAGACAGTTCTGAGCTCGGCGTTGCTACTAATGATCAAGGAGAAAATCACTGCAACCACATGGATTTTTATTCTAGCAATAAGAACTCTGTTTGTCGCAAAGGGTAGGTTAAAGGCCAAGCAAGAGTAAAGACTTTGGTTTGGCGGTCTGTACTGAAGGATTATCGGACAGGCAAGTATTGTAGTGTTTCTCGTTTCAAGAACAATTGATTGTTTTAGTAAAGATCTGATTGTAGGTCCCGCATAAAGCTTCTTGTTGTTGCCAGATTGAGTTTCTGGGGTTAGAGATTTTCTGGTTATTGTGTAGTTATGTTTGTTTTCTTCAGTCGTAATAAAATGAAGATCTCTGTGTAGGTGTTCATGTGACAGTGATATTGAACATGCCCTATGAGATATTTTTCACTACGTTTGATTTTTGAACTACATATAGAGAGACAAATTAAGATATGCTGATGAAAACATGATAGATCAAAGAAACAGATACCCAACAAATTCTTCAAAGTAAAAAACTAATGATAGAAAATGTAGTAGTTACAAACAAATTAAGAGACAGACATCTATACTGTTGGCACCAGTCCTACATTTTGTCTCTGTGGACCGAGTATCATAATGTAGTGGCTTGATCTGCTTACAAAAGTAACGAAGTCAAAATAAAGCACAGAGTTTCAGAAGACACTCTGCAACCTCAACAACTTATTCAGAATTTTCTTAAACTGTAGAGGCTTAGATGGAAAACTCTTCAATTTCCATATTTGTTCTGTCGGTTGATTTTCAACTTCACCTTCAGCCGTAACGAAGACGAAATCGAACGTCTCTTCTTCTGGATGCAAAAACTGATGCGACAGTAGCTCAAAGGCGCTACCCCTGTCCTCAGGATTCCTTGCAAAACACGTTTGAATAAACTCCCTTGCATCGTAAGGCAAACTCTCTGGAATCTCTGGAGCATTACCATTCAAGAGCATATGCACGAGATCAGTGTATACAACCCATGGCCATGGCATCTTACCCATATACATCTCCAACACTAAACACCCTAATGACCACAGATCTATGGCTTTCTTGGCAGCACCGTCGCGTAGAGACTCTGGCGGCATGTAATAAGGCGTTCCAACAAACGGCCGATAGGGTTCCCAGTGGTTAGGAACTTGTCCGACTTGTAATGAGAGTCCAAAATCAGAAATCTTCAACTCGTAAGAATCTCCACTAGGGAAGACAAGGAGATTATCTGGCTTCAGATCACAATGAACATAACCGTGTCCGTGAATCGATACCAAGCCTTCGAGAATCATCCGCGTGAAGTCTCTGATCATCAAGTCGGGTAATTTTCTATCTTTGAATGTGTCCATGAAAGCTCTTAAACTCCCTTCGGATGCGTATTCAAGAAGCAACTTGTAGACCTTGTTTCCTTCACAGTCGAAACCTTGTTCCAAACCATCACCAAAGAATTGCACGATTCTCGGACATCTTCTGAGTTCGGAAAGAATCTTAATCTCTTTACGGAGAGAGTCTTCTTCGTTCCTTTTTACGGCGGCGTGAAACGAAGAGCCGTCGTTTCTTGTGTACTTGACGAGATCAACATAACTATCAGCACCTTTACCTAAAACCTTCACGAATTCTTCGTTTGGTTCCATGATCTTTTCAATACAACAGAGTTGTTTCTTCAAATTCGAAACGAGTTAGAACCTTTGAAGAAATTGTGCGACACTCGAGAAAACTGAAGCTGCAGCGAGAGAACAATTGAATGGCAATTTTGGTGAAGAGAATTGAAACTTATAGTTTTTTTATAGAGTTAGCTAGGGTTCAAGTCGGTGAGACGGTGACCTCTCAATATTTACTTTTTTGTGATGTTGCAAAACGAGAGAGAGAAAAGGAAACTTTTAGGGTTGAGCGGTTGTTGTTGGTACTAGAAAAAAAGGAAACTTCTAGGGTCGAGTGGTTGGCTCTATATATGGAGCAGATCTTGCATTTAATACGTTCTTCGATGCTACCGAGCGGTCATTGGCTATTTGGCTGCTTCTTTTTTTTCTTTTCTTTTGGGCACTACGATCGGAACGTTTTTTTTTCTTTGGTTTCTCCTATATATTTTCTCTAATGTTTAAAATAGTATATACTCCCTCTGTATCAAAATACTTGATGTTCTAGGATTTTTTCTTGTATCAGAATACTTGATTTTCTAGAGTATTTAATGCATTCTTATTTTCAAAATCAACTAACTATTTAATGATTTTGCTTTTACTATAAATAAACTATTAAATCAATCCATTTGTTCTAAGCATAAAAAAAAAAGCACACGGTTATATACATCATTTATTGTTTTGGGTTAATCATTTGTATTGTTTGGATGACATTAATTATTTTCTTAATCCTAGTGAAAATCTTAAAAAATCAAGTATTCTGATACAGAGGGAGTAGATTAAGATCGATTCCTTAACGCCGAAGTTACGGAACATATCCGACTCTATTACCGTGAGTGAGCCAGGCCAAAGTTTCACGCGAGCCCATTACACCATACTACCACTACCACTACCACTACACCATAGTTTCCCGCAATCTATCTTTAATACTTTTCAGTTTTCACACATGAAACATATTAAACTTTAATTATAAATGCATTAATTTTTGTAATTTACAATTTTCTATAATTCTAAATCGATGATGATATTCTGTTTTTTTTTTTAAATTAACAATTCATCAATAGTAAGTTAGTAAGGAATTTTTTGACAAACAAAAAAAAAGTTAGTAAGGAATAAAGATTGCATATAAGACTTAAAAAAATCTATAACTTTGAAGAAAATATTGTTACTAGAAATTGGATTCATAAGGAGAGAGAGAGTAAATAACTCACTTTATATATAATACTAGAATTTGAACCCGCGCACGCGCGAGATTTTAATTTAAAATATTTTTTATCAATATAAATTTTTGAGCTTAAATATATTTATTGAAATTTTTGAGTATAAATCTATATAAACACTAAACTTATTTTACTAAGTAACATACAACATATATATTATTGAAGATAATGTTTATTTGTTATATTTATTTGCGAGGGATTTTAGTTTAAATTTTTTAGGAATAAAAATCATTGAATATAAATATAATTAGTCATTTAAAGTTTAAAAAATAAATCCAAATAAAAGTCATACTTATTTTACTAATATATATATATATATATAAAATATATATATATTGTCTAGTGTCGCAGTAATGTTTTTCTGGTAAATCAATAATATATAACGTAGTAACAAAAAATGATTTAAAGAATCTCCCTCGAAGAGTACATTTCATATTTATATCCAATGAAAACATCATTTTAAAATTTCTAACACCGAAAGTCGATCATTGACCTAATTATAGAAATCATTTAAATATATTGATATCCCACATTAAATGCAAATATACAAAGTTTGATGAACACTTTTACTGTTATGTCACTACAACGGAGTTATCCAAGTGCATCGCCTGTCATAATAGAATTTCCGACCAAGTCAAGAATGCGTAAATGGTGAAATGATTAAACCCGACATCCGTTCACTAATCCAAGTTACATATATGTCTAAAACCCTTCATATGTTATTTTCATATGTTAATTTTGTGATGCAACCTCAGCTTCGTCTTTTAAAAAAAACATGGTGTACTTTAGTAATATGTTATTTCTGGCAATGTTTTTGGTTAAAAGCATTTGATCATAAATTGATAAAATCTCAAGCATGTTTTATATATATTTTTATTTATCATGTTATAGAATTTTAGCTCCGGTTGATAATATGCATTCTGAGATATACTATACATGTCACTTTTTAATAACGACTTACATATCATTTTCTCTATATATTGTGACCATTGATTTTGTGTTTTTTTAGATGGATTAATTTTTCAAGATTCTTTTTCATAGTTTTTCCCAAAAAAAAATTGTGACTCTTACAATATCTTTGTTTTAGATCAAAACTTTTAAGTTGAGTTAAATAATTAATCTTTTATTTTTCTATAAGTGAAATTGTTTCTTAGAAACTAATATTTCACTTCAATTTTATTTTTATGTTTAGAATTTTATAAATACAATTACATAAATTGTTTTTTACTCCACATGTATTAAAATCTTACTTATATTCTAAAACTTAGTAACTCATTCTAAATTTTGGAATATGATCATTTTTGGTTAAAATTTGAATAATAATATTATTACTAAAATAAATCAATAGTATTGTTTTTACTATTTTAAAATATTCATTTATTTAAAACATTTGGGTTTAATATGGGCTTTTAAAGTGTTATGAATGAATGGATTAGAAGCTACATAGTGGATTAGTGTTTAGGATTAGGCCCAAATAAAAAGAATGAGTTGCTGATGTGGCAGCATGAGGAGTGAGGAAAGGTAACTTTATATATATAGATTTGTGTGTCTAATTAACTAATTTTTAGACTTTTCAGACGTATTAAGAAAACATATTAAAAGTTGATAATAATAATTTTTTTTTTACTATCTATATATACATTTTTGGAGACAATTATGAAATAAATCCTGAAGTTCAATGCTATTTACAGGGAATGCCACTGACATTAAATATTTAATTAAATTCATTTTTTAATAAAACCTAATTGTTATACATAGTAATTGTTAGAGGAGCATATGCCATAAATTTTGGTTTAATTGTTATAAATAAATTCGAAATATATTTATAGAAACTAATTAGTTCTACCTAAATTATTAAATAAAATAAATATATTTTTTTATATTTTAACACCATTTCAAAAAAAAAAAAATTATATGTTCAACTTAATAAAATTTAAAATATTATGAATCTTTAGACTTATAAATGTTAAAAATCTCATAAAACAAGGTTTATTTAAAAACGGCTAATAGCAACATTAGCATAAATTTTAAATATTATTAATCAAATGCTAGAACATGGGTTAAATTTTAACTAATGTATAACTATAAGGCATAAAGATTTAAAATATGCAAAACATTAGTCATATACTCATATATATATATATATATATAGTTAATCTACTAATTAAATTATATTTTTTTTTCTAAAATAAAATATAGCTCCGCGGTGTACCGCGGGATAAAATCTAGTAGTTTACAATTTTCTATCAATAATAACTAATTCTAAATATTGTATAAAACCTTTAAAAATTCTATTTTGAAACTTTTTTTTATAGAAATGAGATTAATAACTAACAGAGGGAATACATCATACATGATCAACCATTTATTCAATACTGATAACAGTTTATGGACTTCTAAGTTGTTTCTTTGCTCCTCTTTCGTAAATTGTTAAAGATGTAATTATATTTTCTTTAAAATTAGGTTATTTAATATTTTTAGCGGATACATAGAGTTGATTAGATTATTTCAGTCTTAACCAAACAATGACATTTGCGACTAATACATTTACCAAAGTATATATCACTTGTTCGAGCACAACATAAATCACATTCTTCGTCCCCACTCGTGCATGGACTGTAGCATTGTTCATGCGCTTGCTTTCTTCTGACATTGTAACCTATATATTTAACAATAATAATCATCAAACCAACTTTAACAAAAATAAAAAATCGATAAACAATATTTTCACATATAAATTAAATGTTCATAATGTTAAAAATATAAACTTCTACCAAGAGTGCTATCAGAGGAATGAACAGAAGACATGACAAAGAGGATAGTAAAGACAAATACGATTATCATTTTCTTGCTATTAGTCATTTCTTTGATTTTGTCTTGATTTTTTTTTTGTTTTGATGTTTTATGTTTTTCGTTCAAATGGTTATATATACAATACAAATTGAAAAGAATTAGCTAAAACCACAAAATATTTTGTAACTGCGTGGCTATTTTTTTCTATATCTATTCACGGAAACATAGCCAAGAATATTCAACATCAGATTTTGTTGGTCATAGCTACAGATTTGCGACAAATATTATCATGGCTAATTACACCATTTACCACAAATAGCCACAACAAAAAAAAGGTGTCTATAAATTTGTAGATATTCTATATTAATGTAGGTTCTTTTGGTTAATTTAGTCATATATATAGCCATAAAAGTTTTGGTGGCAATCTTACTTTCTATTTAAAAAAAATCCAAAAATATTTAAACTAAAAATTTATAGGATTTTTGTAGGAAAATTTCTGTGAATTTCTCACTAACATTTATCGTAGGAATATTGTTTATACTTTCCTACGAAACAACTTTCATGAAAAAGACGTAAGAAATTTGGTAAGAGATCACCATGTTTTCTAATACTAGTATTCAACTATAAGCATATAAACGATGAAGTCTTCGGATGTGAGAATCAGACGAAACACTGTGTTTAGCTTCCATAATCGATATAATGTTTCACGAGAATTATATTACATGTAATTTTCGAGTTAACGATATTGATTTACATTTAGGCGTGATCACGGTTATGGTTATTGCAGTTAAAATTTACCATTGGTTATGGTTATAAATTTTCTTTGATTATAACATTAACTATTATATTTACAGTTAACACGGTTACCGTTATGGTTAAATATGGTCACAGTCATTTAATGGTTATGATACAATTAATATCGGAAGTGAAATCTTATATTCTCTTAACTTTTAAAAAATGCAAATCAAATAATGATATATGAGATAATATTATTTTATAAGAAAATATATGTAAATATGTAATGAAACAAACGTAGAAACAATTAAATTAATGGAATTGTAACCGGATCATCACTAAACTATAAGCATATAAATTAATTTAATTGTTTATATGCTTATAAATTAATCTAAGTTTGTTTAATTAAATTGTTTCTATAAGCATATAAATTAATTTAATTTAATTGTTTATATGCTTATAATTGTTTATATGCTTATAACCATGACTAATCTAAGTTTTACGGTTAATATATATGGTTTTTAACCGTATTATATGATTACACTCTGGTTATAGTTTAGTGATGATCCGGTTACAATCCGACATAAGTATACGGTTAGATTATGGTTATGTCTACTTACACTAAAGTGGAGGGTAAAAAACTATCTGGATAAAATGTTTTTGCGTAAAACCTTATCTCATTGTAAGTATAAAATAAAT
>NC_025704.1:18769969-18790017 GCF_000633955.1 Camelina sativa
AAAAAAAAAAAAAAAAAAAAAAAAAAAAAAAAAAAAAAAAAAAAAAAAAAAAGGGTAGAATGCTTCTAAACGAGAAAGAGGGTTTTGAGTATTTGTTGTATCGTTTCTTCTGCTGTGAGAAGAGAGAAAAGGAGGAGGAGAAGGAAGGAAGATGATGTCCGGTGGGAGCTACACGAACATCGATCACCATAAAGTTTCTGGATCTGTTCCCGTAAGTAAAAAAGCTACCTCTTTCCTTTGTTTCTGTGATCCTTCTCTTTTTTTTGCACTTTGTCATTCTTCTTCGATTGTATTGTCGAGATCCTCTCGCCTTCTGATCACATCTTGTTTCCATCGCAGGCCGTTTCAGATCCTGGCCATGTCACCGTCAAATTCGCAGGTAAACAATTTCGTAATCAGAATTTTTTTTTTTTGAATCTGTAATAGAACGAAGTAGATTAGAGGCATTTTTGTATTGTTGTTGTGAGATTTTGCTGGAATCTAAGTCTTTATAAGATTTGCGTATGTATTTTGTTCTGCGGTTTGATTGATTGATGGGGATACATTGTAATTCCAGACTCAAATCTACAAACGTTTCCTCCATCTGCTACTCTGGGAAAGATCTCTGGTGGTACTAATCCTCCTCGAGATGCTGACGGTAATAATATTATATCCTTTTACATTTGGTTAGTTATGCTTCTATTCTATCGAGGTTTACTCTTCATTAGTTGAGAAGTTGAATTGATTGGCCAGTGCCAGTCTTTGTGATTTCGTATGTCTTAGGGCTTATATAGTTCGATCTGCTGCTGCAGATACATTTTCCAGGCCCGTGAATGGTACAGATGAACCTCAGTCTGGTGGTTGGCTCCATAGATTCACTGTTGGTGCTTACAAGCCTTACTTTGATGTGGACACCTCAGATGTCCTTGAGAGACTCAAAGAATCTCTCTTTCCTTTCAGAGGAACCTTTACAGAAAAGACTGCCAACAACCCTGATCTGTAAGAGTCCTCTTCTTTACCGTTTTTTCCGCACTGTAGAGATAAGTGGACTGGTGGGTTTAGACGGAGGAATTGGCATTTGCTTTTTCCAATTTTCTCAAGAGAATAAGCTGTGTGTCTTATAGGTACGGGCCATTCTGGATATGCACAACCTTGATCTTTGTAGCAGCATCCATAGGAACATTTGTTACTTACATAGCACACAAATTAAAGAAACAGGAATGGAACTATGATATTAATCTGGTGACTTGGTCTGCTGGAGTGTTCTACGGTTATGTAACCATTGTCCCTCTCGCATTATATGTCGTTCTCAAGTACTTCTCTGCACCATCTGGCTTAGTCCAACTTTTCTGTCTCTACGGATATTCCCTTTTCGTCTTTATCCCTGCATTGGTGAGTTAGTTTATTAATTCCTCTTTTACTCCCTGATGAGACATTCATTGAGAAAAATAAACCCCAAGACTAAAAAATTGTTGTTTCTGCAGTGTCTCTCTGTTGTGCCACTAGAGATATTCAGATGGGTGATTGCGGGTTTAGCTGGATTCATGTCTGCAACATTTGTGGCATTGAACCTCAAAGCACATATTAACTCTGCAGGAGAGAGATGGTTCTTGATTGTGGTCAGCATTTTTCTTCTACAGCTGGCGCTTTCAGTCGTGCTGAAGCTATATCTGTTCACTATCACTGTATAAAGGACTGCCCCTTGATACCGAAGACAGTCGGTGGGGTGATCGCATAGTTCATACGGGGTGGAGACGATTAAGACAAAGCTGTTTTTTGAAGTGTTTTAACTATAGTGCGATTTTCATATCTGAATCCGTAGATCATGAAAGAGTCTTTTTTTTACCTTGCAGAGTGGCCAATTTTTGTAATACTAGTAGTAGAGACTGAATCCGTGTTGCATGATTCTTTCATTTGTTGTCATCAACATGTATATTACGAGTATACTTCAAAAATATAGAGATCGTATAGTAAATTGATATGCTACCTACCCTTTATGAGTTGTTTTTGGCTATGCTTGACTTATTTTTAAAAATCTAAACTCAAGTTCCTTATAATGCCAAAAGTTTGGTGAAATTGGTTCAAAAGTTTAGCACATCTTTCAAAGTTAGATCGCGTATCCTGTTTTTTACTGAAGCAAAGTTAACAAGAACAAATGATTCGTCAAAGAAAGGGAAAAATTACTAAAGGAAATCATATAACAAATCAAAGGTCCTGGACCAGGACTCCTGGTAAAATAACTCGAAGTCCAAAAAAGATTCCACAAGAAAATGTATCGAAGTGTTTCATTGATTTCAAGAGAAAACAGAAGAGTCGTTAATCATAATATATCAATCAAGCTTTCGATTTCTTCCCTTTGGTATCAGCAACTACGGGCTTAGCTTTGAAAGGCAAAAACGTCTCTCCTCCCATAAACGGCTGTAGAACCTCAGGGATATCCACGCCACCCTCTCGCTGGTAGTTCTCGAGAATGCAGCAAATGGTCCTCTCAGTTGCAGTAAGTGTTGAATTCAGCATATGCACATACTGCTTCGTCTGCTCATTGCTCTTTTTCTGACCGTATCTGATCTCAAGCCTTCGAGCCTGGTAGTCTGTACAATTGGAACAGGACACAAGCTCTCTGTAAGTCTCCGACGACGGAAACCAAGCTTCCAAGTCATACTTCTTTGCAGCTGCATCGTTCAATGCTCCAGAGACAATCGACACAATTCGGTATGGAAGCTTTAGCTGCATAGAAATCACACAGTTGACTAATTAGAAACTATGGAGAAAAAAAAAAGGTTTCTTGACTTAAGATATAGAAATTACCGCTTGGTAAAAATCTTCCGAGTTCTTCATCATCTCATCCAGCATTTCCCATGAGGCATTGTCGTTAGGACCAGTGATGCAGAACTGTTCAATTTTCTCAAACTGGTGAACACGGAAAATACCAAGAGTGTCTCTTCCATGGGAACCAGCTTCTTTTCTAAAGCAGGACGAGTAACCAGCATATCTGGATCAAACCAATTATAATGTTGGCGGGAATTCCCAAAACATGAAAAAAAAAACAATAGTCTTAAAAGCTGCGAGTAGATATTACTATGTTTGTTTATACCTTAGGGGAAGCTCAGTCGGATGGATCCATTCATCAAGATGGTATGCACAAAGAGGCTGCTCAGCAGTTGCAATAAGGTATTTGTCATCTCCTTCACCAGTCACCTGGACAATACAACAACAATCTTCTCTGAATAAAACTACTCTTAACAGCATAATTATCTAATGTTTTGTAACAGATTAAAAACCTTGTAAAGCTCCTCATCGAACTGCGCCAACTGTGCGCACTTGGCCATAACATCCTTCCTCATGAAAAAAGGAGGCTGCAATCCAGTGAATCCTCTCTTTTTCAAGAAAGTTAACCCAAAGTTGATAAGAGCTTGGTTAAGCATCAAGCCATCTCCTTTAAGGAAAAAGCCTCTAGCTCCAGCGATTTCAGCACCTGAGTCCAAAATAGCATTACAATGAAACCCACTAACACATAATGAGGAGGAGGATGCTAAGAGTGTCAGTTAATGCTACCTCTTTTGGTATCTGCAATACCGAGCAGCTCAACAAGATCCACATGGTTTTTCAGCTTCAAACCAGGCGTAGGAACCAGCTTTTCACCCCACACTTTAATCACTGCATTATTAGCCTGCATATGGAAAAAAACACCAATAAACTTATAGATTTCTCTCACCACCATGTTGGACAAACTTTGAAGGAACGAAATGGCACAAACCTCATCCTTATCAATAGGAACCGAGTCATGGATCAGGTTTCCAACAGTCTCCAATTTGGCTTTCAAAGCAGCATAAGCTTCACGAACTTCCACCTCCTTTGCGGTAGAATCTTGTTTGTTTTTCTCGGTTTGCTGAATAATCTCAGTCGCATCTTCTTTTTTCTATTCCAGAAAAAACAAAAACGTTACAACAATGTTGAGTTTCTCATCTTTCTAAAAGGTTCGTCAAAGATTTGGTATGCATTCACACTAAAAATCAAAGCAAACACTAGAAATTGGTAGAGACAACTAATATCAAGAGTGACTAAATAAATTCTCAAACAACCAAAGAAGAACCACTATGGATCTAAGAGAAGGTTGCTAAAACTAACAATTTTGAGCTGCGCGACTTGCTTGTTCAGCTTGTTGAACTCTTTTCGGAAGCTCTCAACTTCAAATTGACCTGAAAACACACACAAAGTTAGGTTGAGATAAGATAACCAATTCAAATCTCAAATCCGTAAGAAGCAAAACGATTAAGGCGAGCGATCGTGGAGATTACTTACGCTGTCGCCATTCTTTGTCGAGCTTAATAATCTCATCAACAACTTCAACATTGGCAAATCTCCGGCGTTGCGATTCTCTGATGATCTCCGGATTGTTACCTTTTTCTTCCCGGAAAAGATTGATATCCAACATCTTTCTTTTTTGTGCCTTTCTCTGGGAATCAAAAGCTGAAAAACCTTTAAAATACAACAATTCTTATCAGATCAGCAGCCGCTAGGGTTTTTGAGAAATTTGTTTTCCTGTAAACTGATTTTGTCAATGGTTGGTTCCTGTAAATTTTATTAATTATTGTAAATTGCAATACAAATCCCCAATTTGTTCTCTGAATCACAGAAAGCCTCCCAAATATTTCAATTTCATTGAAAAGAATTATGTATCTTTTTGGAAGTTTAATACTTTGTCTTTTTTGGTTGGAAGAAAAATACCTCATTTAATTGAAACGTGTGATTTAATACTTAAATTAATAAATTTTGTTAGTTTCATGCTTACGATTTTTTGACAAAAATAAAATTCTGTTTTTACCCNCTTACAATTTTTTGACAAAAATAAAATTCCATTTTTACCCTGACTATGTCAATTCATAATTAATTTTAAATGACATGGTATTAATTTATAGACAATTCTTGGGTTCACCCCCACTTAATTAAGGAAACAAATTATTAATTAAAAAACAAAATATGTGTATCATTCAATTTTAAAGTTATTAATTCTAAACATTATATTATAGTTTTAATTATAATATGTAAATCTAAATTACTTTTTTATAAACCCAAACCGACATATAATTTTGTTTAATTGTGTAATTTAAACCCTAATCATTTTTTTATAAACCCAAATTGAAATACAATTTTGTTTAATTGTAAAATCTAAACTCTAACCACTCTTTTATAAACCCAAACCGACATATAATTTTCTTTAATTTTAAAATCTAAACCCTAACCACTCTTTTATAAACCCAAACCGACATATAAATTTGTTTGATTGTAAAATCTAAACCCTAACCACTCATTTGTAAACCCAAACCGACATATAATTTTGTTTAATTATAAAATCTAAACCCTAACCACTATTTTGTAAACCCAAACTGACATATAATTTTGTTTAATTGTAAAATCTAAACCCTAATCACTCTTTTGTAAACCCAAGAATTTTTTTAATTTATAGGTTTATTTGAATTAAAATTAAATTTATTTAATATTTCTTTTTATTAATTTTAATTCAAATAAAATTATAAATTAATACCATATCATTTAAAATTAATTATTAATTGATATAGTAAGGGTAAAAACGGAAATTTTTTTGTCAAAAAAATCGTAAGTATGAAACTAACAAAATTTATTAGTTTGAGTATTAAATCACACATTTTAATTAAATGAGGTATTTTTCTTCTAACCAAAAAAGACGAAGTATTAAACTTCCAAATAAAAAATAAATGAGGTATTTTTAAGCTTTTTTCCCTTTTAGATTTTAGTGTAAGCCTATTTGTATTATAAATTTCTTATTATAGTCCTTAGTATTTATCTATACTATTAATTGGATAGTACAAGAAAAAAGAAAAAAAAAATATATCATATATCTATGTTGCCAAACAGACCTAATTGTCTGCATAATTAAAAAAAAAACATTTTTATCCCATATATTTAGTACTTTCTAAAACAACTAAGTCAGAAGAGTAAAAATAATATTTCATATAAATTAAATCTATTAACAAATTTATTGATTTTTTCCTAAATTCTATATATCGTGAACTATAAAAATAACCATAGTTAATATATTGCCATAATAAAATCATGTATTTATAGGTGTGGAGAAATTAATACTAATTGAAACTGAAAAATTAATATAGTGCTTAAAAATCGTGATATTAGAAAATATTCAGCCATAATTTTAGGAAAATCATAATTAATCCAACTTAAGCGTAACAAGATAGTAATGACTATAAAAGTAAAGTACTATTAGAACAACACACAATACTAAATCCAAAGAAAAGCAGACCTCGATATAAAATTGAAAGTGCTGGAAAAAGGTCAATTTCAAGATTAAAATATTTTTCATACCTCCAAGTCATATACTGCAGTATTTGGAGTGAAACTGCAAATGTTTTGGGAATATGAACTGTAAGTTTTTCAAATAAACTTTTAAACAAATAGTATTTTTGTAAACTTATAAAAACAAATGTCTAGCATAATTCTTATTCATCTTTTCTTCTTATATACAGTATATATTTAGCGGCTTCTGTTTTTTTTATTTGGATTCAATATTATCAATGGAGAAGGTGTTCTCAAGTTTTATCTAACCGAACAAGTTACAAGTTAAAACAAAGGTAAGCTTATTCTAACCTTATTAACATAATTTTTGTGGAGTGTAAATTAATATATCAAATTATATTAAGTCAGGGGTATGTCAGGTACTCAGAGATGAAGATATTATCAAGAGCAATTGATAAGTTTGTAATCAGCATTCCCAAATCCAGGATCTCCAAAGAATCAACAATTGGTAAGGATCTATTTATATTTCATCTAAAACATTTAAAAATAATACTCTAATTATGTGTATGATAAATCATGTTGGAAAAAAAAGAATTTCATTTTTTCCAACATATTATGCCAATCATGTATAAATTTTCACTCAATATGACCTAATTCATGTTATTTATTATTCTCTTATACGTTTTAACTTGAATTTTTATTGGCAGATAACTCCATATTTCCAAAAAAGTATTGATGAGTTCGAACTAGAACCATGCTGAATCAATCTTCTGGAGAGTGAAAAGTGAGAAAAGCTCTCGACTGTGATTTTACAAAAATATTTCATTAGGGAGATAGAAGAAATGGAAATATAGCTTACTTTACAAAATATCAATTCCATAAAAAATTATCTTTGTTGAAATCATTTGATGTTGGAGGAATTTGTAAAAAATAAAGTTGAATTATTGTATGGTTTTTTTTAGAGAAAGTTTCCTGGAAATTTAATATGAAATCGATTTTGATTAGTTTAACAATTTATTGGTACTAAATCATTTTTTTTATTAGTAATTTCTGTAAAAAGAAAATCTATTAAAATGAGGAAATATTGATTCACAGCGAATATGCTAAACATTTCTTTTTCAAATCCATTTTTTTCTTTTAAAACAAACTAGGTAACAATCCGCACTATGTGCGGTATAAAATTTTTATTAAATATTTTTACTGTAATTTTTATTCACAAAATTTATAATATTTATCGGTAATTAGAATCTAAAATTCGTTTGTGTAGTGTATATATATATATATATATTTAAAATATATATATATATATATTTAAAATATATATATATATATATATATATTTTGTAATATAGTTGAAGTTTAACATGTGACAATTATTATAATATCAATATTATATTACCATATCATATGAACAAAGAGTTCTGAAAATTTATTTTAAAAATTTTATGAAAATGTAATTAAAGGATATAATTAAGTTCAAAAGAGAATATAAGAATTTTGGGTGTTAATTATATTTTTGGAAAACTGATGTAAATATTATCAAAAACTAATGACAAATAAAGGAAATAGTGTCTGGAGCTCTATGAGTGCGACACGTCAGCATTTTGTGTGAGAATGCTCATTTACACAACCATGATTGCTATTATTTCAAATAGTTTCAAGAATTTCTACCAAAATCGGAATATCTATGAAAACTACTCTATTTTATTAAATGTATTAAAAATTTACTAGAATTAATATAGTCTAAACTATATATTCTTATCCCAAAAAAGTAGTAGACTAAAATATGTTACATTTTAATTAGAACTGAAAAATAAAAAGTTTTATAATTAATAACTATTTTATAAACAGGATGTTTTCCTTATTTTTAAATAACTAATTCAAATTATAATTGTTTAAAATAAAATTAGATAGTATAAAACGTATTATAATTAATTATTATATCTAGCCATATTGTCTTACTTTTAGTCAAATAACCTTTTCATAAAATCAAATGCATTCTTTTATTCTCAAAAAATTGTTATGGGATGGGATGTTAATGCTTACAATCCTAACTGTAATATGTTTTTTTCTCAATTTATCTAGCATAAAAGTGTTCAATATAAATAATAGAAGACATTAATGTATAAAACAAAAATATAAAAGAATAATTTAAAAGAAAAATCTGCCCCATCAACAATATCTTAGTGTTTACACTTATTGACTCATTAATATCTACATGTAAATAATTTTAGTAATATTAAATCCAATCTAAATAATTCAATATTTTATTGTGAGTAATAATCATACAATTCACTAATACAACTCTGAAGTAAAGAATACCAAATGTTTTACATAAAAAGTTGGCAAAAAACGCTGCACGGACGTTCGGGTCTATCCCTAGATTGATATATCCAAATAAAATATTAATTATCACACAAAAAAATCAAATAATTTAAATAATTAATATATCCAAATGATTTTAGTTTGTAAATATTAAATACTCTTTTGCAAAATCAAACCAATTTTATTTCTCTTTCTATTTTCCGTTTTAATATTGTTGCTTTTTGTATTTTTTTTGGTTATATTTGGTTCACTTTTGGTTAGTTATGGTTATCTACTAAATAACCAAACCAAACCAAACCAAAATTTCTAAAATATCTAAATATTTATTATATTACTGTATATCCAAACCAACCGAAACCAAATGAAACTGAATGAAACTGAACCAAAACGAAAGAGTTAACTGAATGCCACAGCCTAACTTTGACTAGGCCCGGGCGTTCGGATAATATTAGAGTTCGGATCAGATATTTCGGATTTTTGGGTTTTCGGGGTTTAGAGGTATATGATCCGTTCGGGTATTTCTAGACTTTGGGTTTGGATCTGGTATATTTGGGTACCCGTTTGGATTCTGGTTCAGATCGGGTTTGGGTTCGAGTTTTCGTATTTAGAGTTTTGGAAACCGTTCAGATATTCTAAAATTTTGGATACAAGTTCGGATCAGATTTGTAGGATCGGATTTTCGGATCCAGGTATTTTGCCGAGGCCTAATTTTGACTCAGAATTCGAGTATTTTGTTTTTAAAAAAAGATAAACGTAACTAATCGAAAAATGGATTACAGTCCGAACAAAAATCGATATTATAATGATGTATTTAATTCATGTATGTGGAACTATTTACTCCTGTATATCTCGCGGAACGGGTTTTTATAGGGTCAAAAGATTTAAAACCCAACCGGTATAACGTGTTGGGTTTATCTCTTTGATATCTCTATTTGGGTTATTTGGGTTCACGATGTTTTAATTCATTTTCACGATTTTTTATCCCGTTTGATAGTTTATAAGTATGATAGAATGGTCAATCTGGTTCACAACTCATCCAGATTCATCATTATGTCAGTCCAAGTTCCATGTGAAATGAGTCTTATTTCAAACATTCACAAACTGGATTGAAATCAAACTAATACAAATTTGGATTATAAATACTATACTAAATTTAGTATACGAAGCCACTATAAGACTCATGTGTTATAAATCAAAACACGTAAGTGCAGATCCAAAATTCTGAAAAAAGTATTTAGAAAAAAATCTTGTACGTATGTGCGGGTCCGATCCCTAGTTATAATTAAGTATGATCATCATTTTTGTTTGTTTGTAGGATTATCGTTATTTTTTATAAAGTCGACCTCAATACTTTCTATTTTAATTTTAAGGTGTTATATTAATTTTATATGTAGTATAATATGACTATATATGTGAAATTTATGTGACATTAAAATTGTACAGTCAAAATTGGTAACAAAATAATTAATAACATTACTTGTGAGTCATGTAAGTTTAATAACTATGTCAAAACTCAAAATCAAATATATGCACGTAGTGTGCGGGTACTTACCCAATATTACGTACACAATACTAGATTTTTAACACGTGGTACACCGCGTGCATATAATTTTTATTATTATTTTTATATTATATTGTATTTATTTGTTAAATATTGGATGTTTTGCAAATAGAGGAATAACTAAATTTTCCGACCGTTTATGCGGCTAAATGTTTATATTAATTTTTTAACCCATAATACATTTCATGACCATTTGTTTGTCATATTTATTTTGTTTTGTTTAGTATTTGAGATTCTATTTTAATTTTTAATTATTATAACAAAAACTAAGGGATCTAAAATACATAATAAGTTATTTATACGCTTTGATTAAGTCACATTTTTTCTAATGATTTAATTATTTTACACAATTTTAGTTAAATGAATTTAATTTATTATGTCAAATATTCTAATATTTGTATTTGTAGCGTTGACAAATAATAAAATAATAATTTAATCCGTGTTAGCACAAATTTAATGATATTTTATTAATTCCAACATGTCCTTTTTATAACTCATCTACTATATAATCATATTATATAATATTTTAAACTTTTTAAATTTTACGTATTCATAATATTTTAAAATTTTATTAAGTATATATATATATATTAATTATAATATTTAAATAAATATGAATCGAAGTTTTTTCTACGTTAAGGGGGATGTATTCAACTTGATATTTTAAGTGATTTGGATAAATTTTACAAATCCTCTGTTATTTAATTATGGATTTGAAAAACTCTATTAAAATCCACTGTTATTGAACTAATGATTTAAAAATCTACTTTAAAATCCACTGTTATTGAGCTAATGATTTAAAAATTTACTTTAAAATCCACTGTTATTCAAAACAGTTTGTGGATTTGGATTTTAATGATTTTTAGAGATTCTGGAGGATTTGAGAGGATTTGTTTAGTTAAAAATACAGAAATCCAAATCTCATGATTTGAAAGAATTTTACAAAAAATCATATCAAGTTCCCTAAAATCATCAAAATCATTTAAAATCTCATGAAAAATCAAATCACTTGAAATATTATATTGAATACACCCCCCTAAGAATTAAAGCTTACAATTTTGGAAAATAAAATGGTAATCAAATTGTTGTCTTCTTCGTTTTCTTTGTTTGCAAATGATTCAAAGATAAAATATCTTCAAAACACAATAAGCATGTGGTTAAATATATCATAGTTTTTGTTTCCATTTTGATTGTTGTAATTTTTTTAGTTGGAATGGAATGTTAAATATTTAGGAAACAAAGTAGAACCCAAAATGTAATTAAAAAATGTATATATATAGATTGTATTATTGTATTTAGCATCATCTCACATTATTAAATTATTCCACCTCGTCGCACTACGAAATTGGAGATGAATGAAATATATATCGAAACAAAATGATCGTAGAATCTTTTTTTATTTAAAAAGAAGAAACATTTCTGTATTTTATAATTTGCTAGACTTAGACAGACTTCATTTTTTGAAGGGCAAAATCTTCTTGCCGCCCATATACGGCTGCAGAACTTCCGGGATATTCACACCATCATCTCGCTGGTAGTTCTCGAGAATGCAAGCAAATGGTCCTCTCTGTCGCGGTAAGAGTCGAATTCAGCATATGAACATACTGCTTCGTCTCCTCATTGCTCTTTTTCTGACCATATCTGATATCAAGCCCTCGAGACTGATAGTCTGTACAGTTGGAACAGGACACGAGCTCTCTGTAAATCTCTGACGCAGGAAACCATCCTTCCAAGTCATACTTTTTAGCAGCTGCGTTGTTCAAAGCTCCCGAGACAACTGACACCACTCGGTATGGAATTTTAAGCTGCATGCATTGCAGAGGAATCATCATATATATAACAATTTTGGCTCATTTAGAAAACGTATGAAATATTAGGAAAATTACATACCGCTTGGTAAAACTCTTCCGAGTTCTTCAACATCTCTTGGAGCATTTCCCACGAATCATCAGGACCGGTGATGCAAAACTGTTCGACTTTCTCAAACTGGTGAACACGGAAAATGCGACGTGTGTCTCTTTCATTGGAACCAGCTTCTTTTCTAAAACAGGTCGAGTAACCAGCATATCTTATGGGAAGCTCGGCCGGATGGATCGATTGACCGCGATGTTTTGCACACAGTGGTTGCTCCGCAGTTGCGATTGTAAAGGTATAGAGGACAACAATCACTCAAACTGCTTGGAAATGCGCCAAGCAAACGCTTTTATTCAAACTTATAAAAACTCCCTTTTACAAGTTATGAATCTAAGCCTACTCTCTTGTCTATCTAACACAACACCCTGTGTAGATCTAAAAGAGTAAAACACACTCACCTTCAAAGCTCTTTTTGTTTGCTCGAAGGTTTACAAATCTCTCAAACTTTTCCCACGAGTGCTAACTCTTTTTGCGGCTAGCCCTCGTCTCTTTAAACCCTTCACTCACGATCTCTAACCTAGATCTTAGTGAATCCCTAACTAAAAGGAAATATTCCTTATCCTAAGAAATATCCTCCCTTAACTCTCTCGATCAAATATACCCTCAATATCTTCGTGTATATCTTGATCTTCTTCTTCCTTCCTCTTCACGCTTCTTATCACAGCGTCCATAATCTTCTTCCACGTCAGCCCATCTGCCACGTCAGCATATCAGCACTCTGAGACACTTCGCAAGCTCCTGTCACCCTCAGAGCTCTGATGCACTTACAATCTCCCCCCTTTTTGACTGAATCTTGCCACACAAGCAACCGCAGCATCAAACCTGAAAATGCACAGACAACACAGCCAAAACAAGAACACAACCGTACTAGCAAAATATTCCAGCAAGCAACACAAGACGGTTAACCGATAAAGACTTGTTAAAAATAAATTGTTCAAAACCAAAACAGAAACAAAATAAAACCAAAACAGAAACAAAATAAAACCAATAAAAAAAAGTCTCAAGTTTTAAACAGGGGAGAACCACATGAAATCAAATAAAAACAANACCTACTCCCTGAGTATAGCAAACCTCAGCAGCTATGGTTCGAGAGGCGAAGAAACCATACCGTCGAGCAGCCTCAGCAGACATGAACCGTTTTGTGTCAAAGTCCTTTGACGATGCACCGCGTGAGGAGGACACACTCTTGTCCTTACGGAGAGACGGACGCTTGGATTGACGACCATCTNCAGCGTCCAAGGCATCTTGCAGGATCTTGATCGCCAACCGGATGGCTTTCCGCTCTGCAGATGTACCACTACGAATAGTATTTTCAGCGGGCCGCGACATAGTCTTCTTCCCCTTTGTCTTTTTCACGTCTTGTTGCTGAAGACTCGGGACAGGACGCTGAGCTGCAAGGAGCTGATGGATAAGGCTTGGAAAAGGTAGACGAAACCCTGACTGAGCTTGCAGACCAAACTGTATGATCTGTTCATAGATCATCCTCCCAAAATCAAACGGAATACGATGCATGATCATGTAGATCACCATGGCTCTGTTCGCGGATATGTACCCTGTATTCACCGTGGGAGACCAGTTGCTGCAGCAAATCTTATTCAGATCCTTGATCACTGGGTCCTTGATTGCCGTCGACACAAGCTGCTTGCAGGTCTTCACTTGACCACCAGACAAAAAGAGCGCGAGATCCTCCTCCAGGATTGCAGCTGTCTGTAGCTTTTGTTCACGAACATCAACTGATTGAAGACCAAACAGAGCATTGATGCGGCTTGGGGAAAACTCGTACATCCAATCTCTGACAAGCACATCAACTGAGTTTCCTTCAACCTTAACTGTAGGAAGATTTGCCCAGAACTCATAAACAACCTCAGAATCATAAGGGACAATTTGGGTGACTGTTTTCAACAGACCAGCTTGATCAAGCAGCTCCCTAGTAGAAACACCAACTCCCTGAGTATAACAAACCTCAGCAGCAATGGTTAGAGAGGCGAAGAAACCATACCGTCGAGCAGCCTCAGCAGACATGAACCGTTTTGTGTCAAAGTCCTTTGACGATGCACCGCGTGAGGAGGACACACTCTTGTCCTTACGGAGAGACGGACGCTTGGATTCACGACCATCCGTATCCACAGCTGATTGTCTTTTACGCAGACGAGACGAGATCCCCTGATTCGACACTGTGGGAACAGGAACATCACCAGTGAGATCGACCACCGGAAATCGAGAAGTCACCTCTCTCGGCGGAGAAGACGAAGAGTCGCAGGTTTCTTGGTTCCCGTGAGAAGGCGAGGGAACTCGATCCACCCGAGTCGGTGATGCAGTCACAGACTCCTCCTGAGGCTGGTAGACCACCATGGCAGTCGCGGGATCAATCGGAGCAAGTGGAGTGGGCGGAGGCAACGAGGACGGTGGAGTGTGAAGCTCCTCATCTGAGCTGGAGTCATATTGGAAACCACTAAAGATGGACTTCATCGTTGATAGAGCGTTGATCGAATGGAGAAAGAGAGATTTGAGCAGAAGATTAATCGACACAGGATTGAAATCGCAAAGGGGATGAGGAAAACGCCAAAACCCTAGCTGCTCCTTTTTATACACCTCCGTGAGTCTCAATGGGCTGCACAAACTCGGCCCAAAACATTAAAGTTTCCTGAAACCACTTAATTGAACATTAGTGTACACTGCATCTATTTCCTCATTTGACTGCATTCAATCGTTAATTCAATCAATCACAATTAATATTAATGCATTAATAAATCTCATTCTTCCTCCTTTTTAATCCAATTAACAGATTCATGAATCAAACACACAGATACACACAACCACTAATGACAGATTTATGAAGGACCCTGAACGAGAATTAAACACATATGAGCAATGAATATATTTTTTGTTTTTTTTTTTTGTTTAAAACTTAAACAGTGCAGAAGATAAAATACTAACCAGACCCTTGTCGTATCAGTCACTTGTTCAGAACCTTCACTAGAGACTATCACAACCTCTTGAATTGTCGAAGATCAGAGGAAAGTTGCATGTGGGTAGTCTTTCACATTTGCATGCCTTTAGTCTCAAGTCCATCCCAACATGTTAAGGCAGCTGGAGTTCATCTCTTTGAAGAGCACATAATATATTTTTTTCCTTTTTTTCCCTTTTTTTTATTTTAAACAGCCTTATGATGACTGCTTCAGCATCTTGAGCTTCAGTGACGTCATTTGATTGCGTCAGCCACTGATTTGGAACTCATCATTTCTTAGGTTATTAAACCTTCGAATGATTGTGCATGTCTCTTCACAGCTCTTTGACCTCCTTAATCATGACAACGTTTAACAGGATGGACAGACCGGCATGACAGGCAGCTATTTCCCACACTCTTTCAGATGTTGATCTCCTATATATTCCAGGATTTCTATGATCTGTTCTAGCTCCAGTTCCTGCCTTAGACTAACACAACTCAGAGAAATAGTTAGAGTTCACAGACACCAATAGACTTCCTCAGATTTATGAATCTGTTGAAATCCAGAGGCTTAGTAAACAAATCAGCCAATTGAAAATCAGTGCTCACATGGTCTATCTCAATCAGTTTCGCCTCAACAAGTTCACGAACAAAGTGGTGTCTAATATCTATGTGTTTTGTTCTAGAATGCTGGACAGGATTCTTAGAGATGTTTATAGCACTCAAATTATCACAATGAATTAACAAAGTGTCAGAATCCATACCATAGTCAGAGGACATTTGACGCATCCACAGGAGCTGTGTACAACAACTGCCCAAGGCAATGTATTCTGCCTCAGCGGTTGACAGTGAGACACTGTTCTGCTTCTTGCTGTGCCATGAAATTAGATTGTTGCCCATAAAGAAGCATCCTCCACTTGTACTTCGGCGATCATCCACAGAACCGGCCCAATCAGCATCGCAGTACCCGCTCAGACTGGTGTTGGTATCCTTGGTGAAGAAAATACCAAAGTTCACTGTCCCCTTGACGTACTTGATGATCTTCTTGACTGCTAGCAAGTGAGACAACTTAGGCTTGGCCTGGTACCGTGCGCAAATCCCCACTGACAGACAAATGTCAGGCCTACTTGCTGTCAGGTAGAGCAAGCTCCCAATCATACCTCTGTATAGTCGTTCATCCACATCCTCTCCTTCCTCATCTTTTGAAAGCTTGTCATTGACTCCCATAGGTACCTTGGCTTCTTTACTCTTCCCTAAACCAAATCGCTGAACCAATTCTTTAGCATAGGTGCTTTGAGACACAAAGATCCCATCAGCTGATTGTTCTACTTGCAGACCCAGGAAGTATTTCAGCTCTCCCACCATACTCATCTCAAACTCCTGTGACATGTTCTTCACAAACCTTTGCACCAGAGATTGACAGGTAGAGCCAAAAATAATGTCGTCCACATAGATCTGCACAAACATCAAGGCATTGTTGCTGTTGAGAACAAACAGTGTCTTGTCTACACTTCCACGAACATATCCTTGATCCAGAAGAAACGTTGTTAACCTCTCATACCATGCTCTTGGAGCCTGCTTGAGACCATATAGTGCTTTCTTCAGACGGTACACATGCTCAGGATGTTGTGGGTTCTCAAAGCCTTTCGGTTGTTCTACAAACACTTCTTCTTGTAGAATCCCATTTAGAAATGCACTTTTAACATCCATCTGATGTAAAGTAAACTTGAGAGCACACGCCATACCAAACATGAACCTGATGGATTCTAGCCTTGCTACCGGAGCAAAGGTTTCATCAAAGTCAACTCCTTCGACTTGAGAGTAACCTTGGGCCACAAGTCTTGCTTTATTTCTCACAATGCATCCACTGGCATCACTCTTATTCTTGAAGATCCACTTCGTTCCCACTATATTGACATTAGCTGGCCGTTTAGTGAGTTCCCACACATCGCTGCGCTCAAATTGTTCCAGCTCATCTTGCATTGCAGCAACCCAGAACTCATCCCGAAGAGCCTCTTTGTGATTCTTTGGTTCCATAGTGGAAACAAAACAGGCAAATTGAACAATTTCAGAGTCCTGAGTGACAGTGTCCGGAACTGCAGTCTTCTGTTTCCTTCCGGCCAGTTGAGCAAAGTCAATTTGTTTGCCCCTGGTAACTCTACCCCCCTGAATCGCACCGATAACATCACCTGAGGAGTGATTCCGATGAACCTGAGAAGATGGAGGAAGCTCGTCTGGTGACAGTCCGGGACTGGTACCAGTATGATCACTAAAACTCTCAGAGGCTTGCTCAGACTTCTCATCATCAGTTACCAGATCCTTGTCAGAGAGAACAGGCACCATATCAATTCGTTGAAACGAAGTATCATCAAAAACAACATTTACTGTTTCCTGAACTGATCTTGTGCGTTTGTTGTAGACACGAAAAGCAGTGCTGTGTCCGGAGTAACCAAGAAAGATCCCTTCATCACTCTTTGAGTCAAATTTACCCAACTGATCCTTGTCATTCAGAATGTAGCATAGACAGCCAAACACATGAAAGTAGCTTACAGTTGGTGGCTTACCTTTCCATAACTTATAGGGAGTCTTGCTGGTTCCTGGTCGGACATACACACGATTGATAATGTAGCAAGCAGTGTTGACAGCTTCATCCCAAAACCGATGTGGCACTTGATTCCCATGGAGCATAGCTCTCGCCATTTCTTGAAGTGTTATGTTCTTTCGTTCAACAACGCCATTCTGCTCTGGGGTTCTCGGAGCAGAGTACTGATGAACAATGCCCTGATTTCCGCAGAATTGATCAAACTTGTCATTCTGAAACTCTCCTCCATGATCACTCCTAATAGCTTGGATTGAACATTTTTCACTTTTAATCTGCAGGGCAAGAATGCGAAAGCATTCAAGAGCATCAGCTTTTTCACGAAGAAATCGCACCCAGGTGTAGCGAGTGAAATCGTCCACCATGACAAAGATGAACCGTCGTCCAGAAATGCTCTGAACTTGAATTGGACCCATCAGATCCATATGTACTAATTGGAGTGCTTGACTAGTGCGAACATCTGTCACAGGCCCATGAGACGTCTTGACTTGCTTGCCTTTGTTGCAAGGACCACATATGAAATGTGGATCACCTTTCAGCTTTGGAATTCCACGCACAACCTCTTGATTAGCCAATTTCATCATTGTGCGAATGTTGAGATGACCAAGCTTCTGGTGCCACAGTTCTGTATCCAACTCAGCAGTCGTGTTAAAGCACTGTATTGATGATTTCCACATGTAACAGTTGTTACCAGATCTCCTGCCTCTAAGTCTTATTGACCCTTGTTGATCCACAGCCTTGCACCCCTTCTTGGTGAATGTGACATCTAGACCTTCATCACACAACTGACTGATACTTATCCGATTAGCCTTCAACCCTTCGACCAGAAAGACATCCTTAAGATGTGGTTGAGAATCACCACCAGTTGTGCCTTTTCCTCGGATTGTACCCTTTCCTCCATCACCAAAAGTAACTCTCCCTCCAGCAACACCTTCTAGATGTGATAGATTATCACGGGCACCAGTCATATGCCTGGAGCAACCACTGTCAAAATACCACTTGGCCTGATCAACCTCTGTTTTTTCTGCTGTGAAAGCCACATGACAGTAGAGATCATCTTTCCTGACATACTCCTGTGTGTTTCTCCTTACAGCTGGATAAAACCCACGACGTTGCATAAGGTTAGATACACGATTCTGGAACTGATAGCATTGGGCTTTATAGTGAGTTAGATGCCCACAATACCAACATCCTCTCCGTCTACTACGCTGAACATGTCTTTGAGACGTCTGCCGAAACCCACTAGAGACATATGGCAGCCTAGTATTTACCTCAGGAAACACCACCATCCTTGGGTTTCTTGAATTCGGATTCACAGGAACCTGATCACACCTTCTAGTCATTTGAGAGAACTTCCTCTCCTTCAGCTCTGGTTCAGACTCCACTCCTTTGACGAATTTAGTGGTTGGGTTGGTGTTTGTTCCTTGGTAACCCAGACCCCACTTCAGATTGCTGGATCTTCCAGTGCTCAGCAATGTATCCAAATCTTTGGTTCCTTTATTCAGCATCATGATATTCTTCAGCTGTTCATCTAACTGCTTCTCAAGTCGCAGAGTCTTTGCCTTTTCTTCACTTAATTCTTTAGAGATCATGGCAACATGAAGCTGTAAGGTATCTCTCTCAGAAGTTAATTGTGTGTTGTCTTGAGTCGTCTGAACCACCGTCTTGATGAGAAGCTCTATCTGATCTTCTACTGACAAATCTGCCTCTTCTCCTTCTGAATCAGAATTCACCTTCTCATCTACGTCCTTGGTTTCCAGCACCACATCATCTTTTTCATCTTCCTCAATTACACCCAGCAGTGCAAGGAAGCTGTTAAGAACCTCTCCTTTGCCGACCTCTTCATCTGAGTTGCTTTCACTCCAAGTGATGTAGGACTTCTGCTTGTTTTCTCGTGAGGGACAATCAAACTTAGTGTGATCGTAGCCCTTACATCCATAGCATTGCAAAGAGTTCTTCCGTTTGTTGTTTGGACATTCAGACTTGTAATGCCCAAAACCCTCACATTCAGCACACTGTCGTTCTTGCTTGTCACCCTTCCTGATCTCCTTATTAGTATCAGATTTCAAGACCGATGATGTTCCCTTCTGCTGACCTCTTTCCATCTTGCAAAAGTATTTCTTAACCAGCAAGCCGACTTTTTCTTCATCTGCAACTTCCTGAGACTCTGCAATCTTCTGTTCTTCAATGGCTTTGAGAGCAAATGATTTCTCATTTATCTTTTCCTTCTTCTTCAGCTGTATCTCAAATGCCTGCATCATCCTAACCACTTGATTGTACTTGAGCTCATCAGAATTTAGTGAAACATCAATAGCAGACCTGTGTGGTTGAAACTTATCTGGCAGACTCCTGAGGAATTTCTTCACCAGCTTCTTGTCCTTGTAGCGTTTACCCAAAACTACAGCTTCTTGTGCAATACCACTCAGACGACT
>NC_025704.1:18791313-18794994 GCF_000633955.1 Camelina sativa
TTCTTCCTTCCTCTTCACGCTTCTTATCACAGCGTCCATAATCTTCTTCCACGTCAGCCCATCTGCCACGTCAGCATATCAGCACTCTGAGACACTTCGCAAGCTCCTGTCACCCTCAGAGCTCTGATGCACTTACATCAATAAGATATTTGTCATCTCCTTCACCCCTCACCTGGAAATAACAAACAAACCAAACCTCAAAACTACTCTTAATTAAGTCTTAATTAATAACGTAATTAAACATAAAATTTTGCAACAGAGTAAAGACCTTGTAAAGCTCTTCATCATACTGTGCCAATTGTGCGCACTTGGCCATAACATCCGGCTTCATGAAAAAAGGAGGTTGTATAGGCGTAAATCCTCTACCTTCCAAGAAGTCTAGGGAAAAGTTGATAAGAGCTTGGTTAAGCCTCACACCATCTCCTATTAAGAAAAAGCCTCTCCCTCCAGCAATATCAGCACCTGCGAGTACCCGCAAAATAGCATTACAACGAAAAACACGGATTTGAGAAGGTGCTGATAAGTGAAGTACTGTTCAATGCTAATTACCAATTTTGGTATCAACAATACGGAGAACACCAATGAGATTCACATGGTTTTCAGCTTCTGATCGGGCAAAGCATACCTCCTTTGACCCAAAACTCTAATCACAAGATTATCTTCCTGCATTTGAAAAAACACACACACATGCATGGGAACTGTGTCATGGATATAAGATTTCCAACAAGCTTAATTTTACTGTACCATGATAAAACTTGTAAGAAAAGGCACAACATCACTAACCTCATCATCACCAATGGGAACTGTGTCAGGGATAAGATTTCCAACTGCCTCCAATTTGGCTTGCAAAGCAGCATATGTTTCACGAACTTCCACCTCCTTCGCGGTAGCGTCTTGTTTGTTTTTCTCCGTCTGCCGAATAACCTCAGTCGCATCTTCTTTTTTCTACTCCAAAGAAACCAAAAAAAAACACACTAAAATCAGTCTCCATCTAGCTATGACATTCACACTACGTAACATGACCACAAAATCACCAGAACTGATATCTAAAAACACTGAAAAGGTTCCAATAAAATCTGAGATATAATAAACTAACAATTTTGAGCTGAGCGACTTGTTTATTCAGCTTGTTGAACTCCTTTCGGAAGCTTTCTACTTCTAATTGACCTGAAAACACAATGATATTTTGATAGCATCAAAGCTCAAATTTGTAAGCAATCTGAGATCGAACGAAAGCATCGGTCGTGGAAGATACTTACGCTGACGCCATTCTTTGTCGAGCTTAATAATCTCATCAACGAGCTCTAAGCTAGCAAATCTCTGACGTTGCGATTCTCTGACGATCTCTGGATTGCTACCTTTTTCTTCACGGAACAGATTGACTTCTATCATGTTTATTTTTTTTTTGTGTGCTTTTCTGTGTGAATCCAAAAGCTGAAAAATAAAGTTAGAAATTGCACGTATGATCAGCTACAACACACACTGATTTGATTACAGCGACTACGCCAAATCTCAAAACAGGGGCGAAACAGAGCACAGAGGACAATAATGTGACGACTAGGGCTTTTGTATTTTGTTTTCCTAATTTATATTGGGAAAATGTCATTAAAATCCTAATTGTTATAGAATTAGTGTGAGTATACATCACCTGCACATGCAAGTGTCTCTCTTCATGCAAAGCATGTAACACTTGTTCACTTGTACACCACTTGTCACCAACCTCTCTATTCTTATCTTTGTATCCTCTATCTATAAATATGAGTCATGTAGGAGAAAACAATGTAGTAGTGAGAAGTATTTCTATCTCTCTAGTTTTCTCTCTAGTTTCTCTCTAAAGTTCATATACTCATCTCTCTAGATCTCTTCTACTTTGATCCTTCTTATAATAAACATCTTGTTGCCTCCAAGCTTATGATATAGTTTACAACACGTTATCAGCACGATGTCTTTACCGCTGGAGCTTTTACGAGGTAAGTAAGTTTATATTGTTTCAATTATGTTATAGAACATAAATAATATAGACATCGTAAAATTATGCCTTTTTCCGGATTGATCGTCATAAGTTGTAGGCGTTTCCTCCTTTATGATCAAATATACAGCTAAATCATATTTGGACCAATCGTGAGATATATGGTAGGCTCTGCCTCCTTCATGATCAAATAAAAGCATTGTTGGTTTAAATTGAGTATGCGGAAGCAAATTAGAGAGAATGTGAGATAAAATGAGAGCTTGTATTAGAATAGCTTTTACAATGTCGGCCAAAGGCCTTAAATAGAATGAAAACTAGGTTAACAATCCCACCAACTCGACAACTTGTAGATAGAGACATGAAGAGAGAGAAGGGAGCGATCCCAAGATAGAAAGCGACGTGACCTTGTCTCCCTAAGGGAAGCTATCTCGTGACTCTTATCCTCCAACGGTCACATTCTTCTTCGAGATCCTTCTAATGGGCTTGGTATTGTTTCCAACCCCAAGCCTTCTCATTTCTCTCAATAGGCCTCAACCTTAAGGGTGGCCATTAGGACGATCGTACGGACGTCCGTACGGACAACCTCCAAGTCTTAAGTAACATGGTCAATACTCCCCCTCAAGCTTAGCCAAGTGAAACGGCTAAGCTTGGAACCCGCACAAGACCACCTCGTTAAAAACCTTAATATGGAAAACCACATGGGACAAAACCATATCAAGGAAAAGAGTGTGCTCTCCACGGGTTAGAGGAGTCTTCTCATGGATGTGTAGGATCGACTAGTCCAAGTTTGCTAGAGATATACTCGCAAATCTGTGGACTAGTGGCTTTTGTGAAAATATCGGCCAGTTGGTCCTTGCTCGGCGTGTGACACGGTAAGACAACCCCTTCTTCAATCTTCTCTCGCACTGTGTGGCAGTCTACTTCGATATGCTTGGTCCTCTCATGGAAAACAGAGTTGGTTGCTATATGTATTGCAGCCTTGTTGTCACAGTGCATAGTGATGGGTTCATCTATCTCCACTCCAAGGTCCTTGAGAAGACCTTTGAGCCAAGTTAGCTCGTTTGTGAGCTTCTTCATGGCCCTATATTCTGACTCGGCACTTGATTGAGACACCACCTTCTGTTTCTTCGACTTCCAAGTGACTAGGTTCCCACCAACAAACGTACAGTATCCTGTTGTAGACCTTCTATCGGTTGTGTCGCCCGCATAATCCGCGTCGCAATAGCCAACAAGCTCGGTATTGTTGTTCTTTCCCATCCAAATGCCGCGGCCAGGGCTTCCCTTTAGATAGCATAGGATCCTCTCAACAGTGTTCCAATCAAAGTTTGTTGGTGCTTTCATGTGCTGGCTTACTTGGTTCACAGCATAGCACAGATCCGGCCGTGTGATGGTGAGGTAAATCAGCTTCCCAACCAGCCGCCTATATCTGCCCACGTCCTCATATGGCTCAGCCAACTTGTTCGGTAACGTCTTCATCTCCCCCTTTCGCTTGACCTGGTAGCCTTCTTCTAGTGGCGTAGAGACCGGTTTAGCCCCCAGCTTACCAGTTTCCTTGAGCAAGTCCAGCGTGTACTTCCGTTGGGAGAGAAAGAGTCCTTCCGGCGATCGAGAGATTTCAATCCCAAGGAAATATTTCAGTGCGCCGAGGTCCTTGATGTCAAAGGATGAGTGAAGGAGAGTCTTGGTAGTGGAAATACCTTCCTTGTCATCGC
>NC_025704.1:18795054-18795940 GCF_000633955.1 Camelina sativa
AGGAACCGATTGAGCTGCAGCATCCGGACTCGACAAATGAAGACGTGAACATTACACCAGTAGAACCTGTTCAACAACATCAAGCTGAGGATGAAATTGATAATCATGAGGAAACTCTCAACTCTCTTGGTACTGACAAGAGTCAGGACTCTACATCAGCTGATGATCTTACCTCCGAAGGAGAAGAAGCTGAAATAGAAGAGGATCAACATCAGGTTGTGGAGACTAATATTATACCCCTCCGTAGAAGTNATAGAAGTGAGCATCTCAAGAAAACTACTCGCGTCTACTATAATAGTCAGGCCGTGGCTCACCCTATAGAAGCAGTCTGCACTCTTGCACACCTTCCTATCGAACATCAAGTCTTTCTTACTCAAATAGACCAACATTGGATCCCACAGAGTTATGAGGAAGCTAAAGAACACAAAGTTTGGAAGGATGCTGTAGGAGATGAAACTGATTCTATGGTAAAGAATCATACATGGGATGAAGCTGAATTGCCGAAGGGGAAGAAAGTCGTGACATCTCGGTGGATATTTACTATCAAGTACAAGAGTGGTGGGGGGATAGAAATATATAAAGCCAGGCTTGTAGCTAGAGGATTCACCCAAACCTATGGAGAAGACTACCTTGAGACATTTGCACCAGTTGCCAAACTCCACACGGTAAGAGTAGTTCTTTCACTAGCTGTTAATCTCTCTTGGGATTTGTGGCAGATGGATGTGAAGAATGCATTTCTACAAGGAGAACTCACGGATGAGGTGTACATGAGACCACCACTGGGCTTTGAAGACACTATCGGACCTGGAAAGGTGTTCAAGCTCAGGAAAGCTATCTACGGTCTAAAACAATCACGAAGGGCTTGGTATCACAAACTAAGCTCAAC
>NC_025704.1:18799494-18807079 GCF_000633955.1 Camelina sativa
TAAAGAGGACCGCCACCAAGGCCAAACAAATGTCCTAAAGAGGACCGCCACCAAGGCCAAACAAATGTCCTAAAGAGGACTGTCACAAAGACACTCTGGCTAAACAGCCCGTCACAAAGACCATCTTTCCCGAAGGACCGTCACAAAGACACTCTGGCTAAACAGTCCATCACAAAGACCACGCAATTGGCTAAACAGCCCACCACAAAGGCCACACACGGCTAAACAGCCCGCCACAAAGGCCACACAATGTCTAAAAAGACCGCCACACACGGGCACACTGACTCGAAAGTCCGCCACTAAGGCCACACACAAGCCCCTCCAAGGCTCTCCACCGCTAAAATGGACACATTCTAACTCCCGTAAANCATTCCCGCTCCAACCGCGGATTACAGATGGAACCAGGCTAAACAAGCTCAAGTCGCGGCTTGTTTCTCATACCACTTCTTGAACCTTGCCTTCATCTTTGCCTCAGGCTCCCAAGTCTGCTCCTCAACACCATCACAGTCCCACAGGACTCTCATCAAAGGAATCTTCTTCTTCCGAAGTTCCTTGATCCTCCTCTCGAGAACCCTCACTGGTCTCGCCTCCAAAGTCATGTTAGGCTGAAGATCCTCAGGAATCTTAGCCAACACCTGCTCACCCTCACGGAGACACTTCCGCAACATAGACACATGGAAAACCTTATGGAATGCACGCATCACCTCAGGTAACTCCAATCTATATGCCACTGGTCCAACCCGCTCAATCACTCTGAATGGACCCATATACCTCGGACTCAACTTAGTCTCTGACAATGACCTGTTCGGACCCCGCAACATGGCCATCTTGAGGTACACTCTGTCTCCTACCTGAAACTCAAGATCTCTCCTCCTCCTATCAGCATAACTCCTCTGCCTATCCTGAGCCTCCTTCATGTTCAGCTTGAGAACCCGAATCTTCTCTGAGGTCTCCTGAACAAAACTAGCACCAAACATGCTCCTCCCCCCCACCTGAGTCCAGCATAATGGTGTACGACATGGCCTCCCATACAAAGCCTCATAAGGAGCCATCTTAATACTCGCCTGATAACTGTTGTTGTAAGCAAACTCTACCAGGTTCAGGTGATCTGCCCAATGGCCACCCCAATCCAACACACACATCCTCAGCAAATCCTCCAGCGTCTGGATCGTCCTCTCAGACTGTCCATCTGTCTGGGGATGATAAGCTGTACTCATATGCACCTTAGTGCCCATCTCTGCCTGAAATGCCTTCCAGAACACCGAAGTGAACTTAGAATCCCTATCAGACACAATGCTCGCTGGCACCCCATGCAACCTGACTATCTCCCTCACATACTTCTTAGCCAAGACCGCTGCTCCATCAGTCTTCTTAATGGCCAGAAAATGTGCTGACTTAGTCAACCGGTCCACAATGACCCAAATAGCATCAAAGGTCCGTGACACTGGCAATCCTACCACAAAATCCATGGTGATCATATCCCACTTCCACTCAGGAATGGGTAAACTCTTCAGTAACCCGCCAGGAACCTGATGCTCAGCCTTCACTAGCTGACACACATCACACCTCGAAACCCAACTAGCCACATCCTTCTTCATCCCGACCCAGTGATAGTACCTCTTGAGGTCACGGTACATCTTAGTCGCTCCTGGATGAATAGAAAACCTGCTCGCATGAGCCTCTCTCAGGATCTCCTGTCTCAACTCCTCATCCTTGGGCACACAAACCCGACCGTGCACCAAGATAGTACCATTATCTGAGACCTGATACTCTGAATCCACATCCTTAGAGGCATTCACCAGCCCCAAATCCTTCTCCTGAGCCAACCGCACCCTACTCAGAAGATCTGCTCTATCTACTGCTTCCAAACCCAATGGTTCCTGTGAAACAGCACACAAGCTCAAAGCACTGATCTCCCCTACCAGAGACTCCATCTCCTGCTCCTGAGCCGAAGCTACCCTCTTCCGACTCAGAGCATCTGCAACCGTATTAGCCTTACCAGGATGATAGGCTATCTCCAAATCATAATCTGCCACAAGCTCCATCAACCGCCCCTGTCTCAAATTCAGCTCAGGCTGAGTGAATATAAACTTCAGGCTCTTATCATCTGTAAACACCTGTACCTTTGCACCATAAAGATAAGATCTCCAAATCTCCAGGGCAAAAACTACAGAACCCATCTCCAAATCATGAGTAGGATAGTTGCCTTTATGCACCCGCAACTGCCGTGAAGCATAGGCAATCACCTTCCCATGCTGCATCAGAACACACCCCAAACCAACTCTAGATGCATCAGTCTAAACCACATAGGGTTCTCCCAGCTCAGGCAAAGCCAACACTGGCGCAGTAGTCAACATCTCCTTCAGGCTTGCAAAGCCTTCCTCACACTCTTCTGACCAAACAAAAGGAACATCTTTCCCTGTCAACTTAGTCATAGGACGTGCTTTGCTCGCAAACCCCTGCACAAACCTCCTGTAGTATCCTGCCAATTCAGGAAAACTCCTGATCTCTGTGGCATTCTGCAGTCTACGCCAATCCCTGATAGACTGAATCTTCTCTGGATCCACAGAAACCCCGTCAGCAGACACAATATGACCCAGAAACCCCATCTCACGCTGCCAAAAACTGCACCTGCTCAACTTAGCAAACAACTTCTGCTCCCGCAGCTTCTCCATAACTGCCCTCAAATGCATTGCATGCTCCTCAGGACTCTTAGAATAAACCAGAATATCATCGATGAAAATGATGACAGAGACATCCAGAAACTCCTGAAACACGCTGTTCATCAATCTCATAAACGTTGCTGGCGCGTTAGTCAACCCGAAAGGCATCACCACAAACTCATAATGCCCATACCTAGTCCTGAAAGCAGTCTTCCTCACATCCGCCTCATCTATCGGTATCTGATGATAACCCGACGCCAGATCTACCTTAGTGAACCAAGTAGCACCCCTCAACTGATCCAACAACTCATCGATCCTAGGAAGAGGGTACTTGTTCTTCACAGTGACCCGGTTCAAAACCCCGATAATCATGGCACAACCTGAAACTCCCATCTTTCTTCTTCACAAACAACACCGGCGCTGCCCACGGTGATACACTAGGACGGATGAATCCCTTACTCAATAAATCCTCTAGCTGCTTCTTCAGCTCTGCCATCTCTGGTGGAGCCATTCTGTAGGGAGCTTTGGATAACGGCGTCGTCCCCGGTTCCATTTCACTGGTAAAAGGATCCGACCGCGATGGTGGTAATCCCTGCAAAGACTGAAACACATCTTCAAACTCCTCCACTACCGGAATACCGCTAACCGTAGACTTCCCCACTGACTCTGGCATAGATATAGTAACCAAATAAGCCTCACGGCCCTTCTCGATCATCTTCCCAGCCTGAATGGATGAGATCATGAGACTCCCCGAAGTCGGTCTAATACCCTGAAAAACCAACTTCCCTCTTGAACACTCAAACTCCAATCTACCCCGATGGCAATCCAAATGCACCCTATGCCGATGCAACCAATCTATCNGTCTCCCTAAGGGAAGCTATCTCGTGACTCTTATCCTCCAACGGTCACATTCTTCTTCGAGATCCTTCTAATGGGCTTGGTATTGTTTCCAACCCCAAGCCTTCTCATTTCTCTCAATAGGCCTCAACCTTAAGGGTGGCCATTAGGACGATCGTACGGACGTCCGTACGGACAACCTCCAAGTCTTAAGTAACATGGTCAATACTCCCCCTCAAGCTTAGCCAAGTGAAACGGCTAAGCTTGGAACCCGCACAAGACCACCTCGTTAAAAACCTTAATATGGAAAACCACATGGGACAAAACCATATCAAGGAAAAGAGTGTGCTCTCCACGGGTTAGAGGAGTCTTCTCATGGATGTGTAGGATCGACTAGTCCAAGTTTGCTAGAGATATACTCGCAAATCTGTGGACTAGTGGCTTTTGTGAAAATATCGGCCAGTTGGTCCTTGCTCGGCGTGTGACACGGTAAGACAACCCCTTCTTCAATCTTCTCTCGCACTGTGTGGCAGTCTACTTCGATATGCTTGGTCCTCTCATGGAAAACAGAGTTGGTTGCTATATGTATTGCAGCCTTGTTGTCACAGTGCATAGTGATGGGTTCATCTATCTCCACTCCAAGGTCCTTGAGAAGACCTTTGAGCCAAGTTAGCTCGTTTGTGAGCTTCTTCATGGCCCTATATTCTGACTCGGCACTTGATTGAGACACCACCTTCTGTTTCTTCGACTTCCAAGTGACTAGGTTCCCACCAACAAACGTACAGTATCCTGTTGTAGACCTTCTATCGGTTGTGTCGCCCGCATAATCCGCGTCGCAATAGCCAACAAGCTCGGTATTGTTGTTCTTTCCCATCCAAATGCCGCGGCCAGGGCTTCCCTTTAGATAGCATAGGATCCTCTCAACAGTGTTCCAATCAAAGTTTGTTGGTGCTTTCATGTGCTGGCTTACTTGGTTCACAGCATAGCACAGATCCGGCCGTGTGATGGTGAGGTAAATCAGCTTCCCAACCAGCCGCCTATATCTGCCCACGTCCTCATATGGCTCAGCCAACTTGTTCGGTAACGTCTTCATCTCCCCCTTTCGCTTGACCTGGTAGCCTTCTTCTAGTGGCGTAGAGACCGGTTTAGCCCCCAGCTTACCAGTTTCCTTGAGCAAGTCCAGCGTGTACTTCCGTTGGGAGAGAAAGAGTCCTTCCGGCGATCGGGAGATTTCAATCCCAAGAAAATATTTCAGTTCGCCGAGGTCCTTGATGTCAAAGGCTGAGTGAAGGAGAGTCTTGGTAGTGGAAATACCTTCCTTGTCATCGCCAGTGATGATTATATCATCGACATAGACGAGCACCACGACGCGACCGCCGGCAGTCCGTAGAGTGAACAATGTGTGGTCGGCTTCCGAGCGTCGAAAACCATTGGTGCGAAGTGTCGAGCTGAGTTTGTGGTACCACGCCCGAGGGGATTGTTTGAGGCCGTAGATGGCCTTGCGAAGGCGGAGAACTTTGCCCGGAGCCACAAGATGTTCGAAGCCCGGAGGTGGGTGCATATACACTTCTTCTTCAAGCTCCCCCTGAAGGAAGGCATTCTTGACGTCCATCTGCCAAAGGTCCCACGAGAGGTTTGTAGCCAAGGAGAGAACGACACGAACGGTGTGCAGCTTGGCGACCGGGGCAAACGTGTCCGTATAGTCGGTACCGTATGTTTGTGTGAAACCGCGAGCCACAAGGCGAGCCTTATAGCGCTCCACGTCGCCATTGCTCAGGTACTTAATTGTGAAGACCCATTTTGAGCTGACCACCTTCTTTCCCTTGGGAAGATCCGCTTCGTCCCAAGTGTGGTTCCGGATCATAGCATCGGTCTCAGCATCAACCGCCGCTAACCACTCTTTGTGCTCTTTGGCTTCATCATAGGTTTGAGGAACGAATTGAGCATCAATCTTGGTGAGGAAGGCAGCGTGTTCCTGAGGAACCAGGTCAAGTGAACACACCGCTTGGATAGGATGGGCCACGGCCTGATTGTTGTAGTAGACCCGCTTATCTTTCCATGTCGAAGGATGAAACTTTAGACGTTGACTTCGCCGGGGAAGAGCAACCATAGATTCCCGTGGGAGAGCATCGGTTGAGGTCACGAGATGATCATTGTCCTCATGAGTAGGCTCGGCACATGGTTCAGCCGGAGGAGGAACAAGCGGCACGGAGGCATTTTCTTGAACTTCTTCTTCTACGGGTGAGATAGCGGGTACATCCGGTTCATGTGAGGTCGGAGTAGGCTGAGCATGGCTCGACGGGCTTGATGGAGTGGTGATGCCGAGGTGATCGAGGAGGAACCGTAGGTTGGCCGAACGATCAGAGTTGGACCGAGAGAGATCCTTGAGACTGTCCCAATCCTTTGTCGCATAGTATCCTTGGTGTTCAAGGAACCGCACTTCTCGAGAGATATGTAGGCGGCCAGCAGCTGGATCATAGCACTTATAGCCCTTCTGACTTGTCGAGTAGCCAATGAACATACATTTGGTGCTTTTGGCGTCGAGCTTAGTCCTTTGTTCCCCTGGAACCAAAACAAAGCATACACACCCGAAAACGCGTAAGTGATCCAAAGATGGTTTAAATTGATTGAGTACCTCATATGGAGATTTGTCTTGTAGAACTTTGGTAGGAGTCCTATTAATCAAGTAGCAAGCCGTCATGACAGCATCTCCCCAGAATCGTTTGGTGACATTGGTTTGGAACATCATCGACCTCGCCACTTCCATAAGGTGCCGGTTCTTCCTCTCGGCCACGCCATTCTGTTGGGGCGTATATGGACAACTCGTTTGTTGTAGAATGCCGTGTTTGGACAAATGATCTTTGAGTCTATGACTGATGTACTCTCCCCCATTATCTGATCTTAGTACCTTTATTTTTGCATTGAAATGATTAGTAACATAATTCTGAAAATTAACAAATGCATCATAAACCCTATCTTTAGATGGTAACAATGTGAGCCAAGTATATTTTGATTTTTCATCAATAAAAGTCACAAAATACTTGTTATTGTCTCTAGATAGGCATGGTGAGGTCCAAACATCAGAATGTACTAAGTCAAAACAATGTTCATAAATGGTAGTAGATTTAGGGAAAACCGATTTGCAATGTTTGCCAAGAATACAAGGTTCATAGCTTGAACTATCAAAAGAAAAATTAGGCAACATTAGTTGAAAAGCTCTAGAGTGAGGGTGGCCTAGTCTAGCATGCCACACCTCACTTGAAANCCCCCGAAGCTTCTCGCCGGATCTTCGTTCCTATTGAGATGAACACATACGACCAATCTCCACCTCCAAGAACCTTGCCAGTCTCAATATCCTGAAAATGCACACTGTTAGGACCAAAGATGGTATAACAATTCAAATCGGTTGTAGCTCTCTTAACCGATAATAGGTTAGAAGTAAAAGTAGGCATANTGTCTCTCTATTCTCTCCATATACTCTCAATCTCTCATCTTCTCATTCTCGAATTCTCACTCACTCTCTTCATTCTCACTCATGATTAATTCTCACATGGTATCAGAGCAGTAACGTTCTTATTCTTCAAAATCTCAGTCTGTTTATTCCGCAAACAAAGTCAGTTCGAAACTCTCTCATGGATCTCAACAAAACCCTAATCATTCCGGTTACACTCAAGGGTGGAAACTACCTGCTTTGGGCAAGGACTACAAAGACAGCGTTGTGTGGTCGTGGGCTTTGGAAGCACGTTGAGAAGAATGAAGCTACAAAGGAGATCACGACCACAGAAGAAGGAAAGGAGATTGTTGCTTGTGATGGTGATAAATGGTTCCAAGAGAATCAAAGTGTCTTGGCTTTCATCCAAAACTCCTTGGATGCTCCGATCCTTGAGTCATACTCTTACTGCAAGACGGCTAAGGATCTTTGGGATACATTGAAAAATGTATTTGGAAATGTCTCAAATCTCAGCCGTGTGTTTGAGGTAAAGAGAGCCATCAACAATCTTAATCAAGAAGAGATGGAGTTCACCAAACATTTTGGGAAGTTCAGATCTCTTTGGGCAGAGTTAGAGATGTTAAGGCCTAACTCG